>NC_081282.1:3187028-3224236 GCF_030490865.1 Poecile atricapillus | reverse complement strand
TGGAAAAATGGGAATTTTTGGGGAAAATTGGGATTTTATGGAGGGAAAATTGGGATTTTGGGGGGGGAAAATTGGGATTTTGGGGAAATAATTAGGATTTTTTGGGGAAAAAAATTGGGATTTTTGGGGGGGAAATTGGGGTTTTTTGGGGAAAATTGGGGTTTTGGGGGGAAAATTGGGATTTTTTGGGGGAAAAATTGGGATTTTTTTGGGGGGGGAAATTGGGGATTTTGGGGGGGAAAATTGGGATTTTGGGGGTTTTGGGGGGAAAAATGGTAATTTTGAGGGAAAAATGGGATTTTGGGGGGAAAAATGGGAATTTTGGGGGAAAAAGGGGGGATTTGGGAAAATTGGGGGGAAATTGGGGTTTTGGGGGGGTTTGGGGAAAAAATAGGGATTTTTTGGGGGAAAAATTGGGGTTTTTGGGGGAAAAATGGGGATTTTGGGGGGGAAAATTGGGATTTTTTGGGGGGAAATTGGGATTTTGGGGAAAAAAATTGGGATTTTTTTTGGGGGGGAAATTGGGATTTTGGGGAAAAAATTGGGATATTTTGGGGGGAAAATTGGGATTTTAGGGGAAAGTTGGGATTTTTGGGGAAAAAAATTGGGATTTTTTGAGGGGGAAAAATTGGGATTTTTTTGGGGGGGAAAGTTGGGGTTTTGGGGAAAAAAATTGGGATTTTTTGGGGGGAAAATTGGGGTTTTTGGGGGAAAAATTGGGGGGAAAATTGGGAATTTTTGAGGGGGATTTGGGGAAAAAATTGGGATTTTTTTGGGGGGGAATTGGGAAAAAATTGGGGAAAATGGGGATTTTTGGGGAGAAAAATGGGGGGAAATGGGGATTTTTTGGAGGGGAAAAAGGGGGGAATGGGGAAAAATGGGGGGATTTGGGGAAAATGGGATTTTTGAGAAAAAAAAGGGATTTTTTGGGGGATAAAGTGGGATTTTGGGGAAAAAATGAGATTTTCGGGGGGAAAATGGAGAATTTGGGGGGAAAAATGGGGGGATTTGGGAAAATTGGGGGATTTGGGGGGGAAAATGGGAAAATTGGGATTTTTTTGGGGGGAAAATGAGAACTTTTGAGGGAAAATTGGATTTTTGGGGGATTTGGGGGAAAAATGGAGATTTTGGGGTGAAAATTGGGATTTTGGGGGTAAAAATGGAAAAAAATGGGGATTTGGGGGGGTTTTGGGTGAAATTTGAAATTTTGGGAGGGAAAATGTGAATTTTGGGAGAGATTTGGGGTATTTTGGGGAGAAAAATGGGAATTTTGTGGGGAAAAAAGGGAATTTTGGGGGTAAAAAGGGGATTTTGGTGTGGAATTGGGTAAATTGGGGATGGGGGATCTGAAATTTCCCCGGATTCCCCTCCAGGCTGAGCCTCCTGCGGATCCTGGGGGCGACGGCGGCGGCGCCGTTCGGGGTCGGGGTCCTGAGCCACGGCCTGAGGTGTGGGACCCCCCCCACCCGCCTGGCCTGCGCCACCGCCCTGCTGCTGCTGGCACGGTGAGACCCCTCCCCAAAATCACCCCAAAACCACACAGAAACACCCCAGAAACACCCCAAAAATCACCCCCAAATCACCCCAAAATCACCCCAAAAAAACCCCAAAATCACCCCAGAAACACCCCAAAAAAAACCCCAAAAACCACCCAGAATCACCCCAAAAAACACCCCAAAAAACACACAGAATCACCCCAAAAACACCCCAAAATCACCCCAAAAAAAAACCAAAAAAACCCCAAAATCACCCCAAAAAAACCCCAAAATCACCCCAGAAACACCCCAAAACAATCCCAAAAAAATCCCAAAATGACCCCAAAAAAAACCCAAAAATCACCCCAAAAATCACCCCAAAAACCACCCAGAATCACCCCAAAACAATCCCAAAAAAATCCCAAAATGACCCCAAAAAAAACCCAAAAATCACCCCAAAACCACCCAAAAAAAACCCAAAAAAACCCCAAAATCACCCCAAAACCACCCCCAAAATCACCCAAAAAAACCCCCAAAATCACCCAAAAAAACCCCCAAATCACCCCAAAATCACCCCAAAAACCCACAGAATCACCCCAAAATCACCCCAAAATCACCCCAGAAACACACCCAGAATCACCCCAAAACAATCCCAAAAAAATCCCAAAATGACCCCAAAAAAACCCAAAAATCACCCCAAAAACACCCCCAAAATCACCCCAGAAACACCCGGAATCACCCCCAAAAACACCCAAAACCACCCCAAAAACCACACAGAATCACCCCCAAAAGCACCCCAAAATCACCCCAAAAAAAAACCCAAAATCACCCCAAAAAAATCCCCCAAAAAAATCCAAAATCACCCCAGAAACACCCGGAATCACCCCAAAAAAACCCCAAAATCACCCCCCAAAAAATCTAAAATTACCCCCAAAAAATCCCAAAATACCCCAAAAAAACCCCTCAAATCTCCTCCCCCACCCCCTATCGCGACATATCCCGACTCTGACCCCTCCCCCACCCCCAAATCCCCTCCCCCAATCCCCTCCCCCACCCCCCTATCGCGATATATCCCGACTCTGACCCCTCCCCCACCCCCCCTATCGTGACATATCCCGACTCTGACCCCTCCCCCAATCCCCTCCCCCACCCCCTATCCCGATATATCCCGACTCTGACCCCTCCCCCACCCCCTATCGCGATATATCCCGACTGTGACCCCTCCCCCACCCCCTATCGCGATATATCCCGACTCTGACCCCTCCCCCAATCCCCTCCCCCACCCCCTATCGCGATATATCCCGACTCTGACCCCTCCCCCCCAGGCGAGGCTCTCCCCTGTGGCCGCTGCTCTGGGGGTGGGGGAGGGGCGCTGCCGGTGCTGCTGGGGGGCGTGGCCCGAGGTGGGGGAGGGGCGGCCCCTCCCCCCTTCCCCCTCTACACCGCCGCCGCCATCGCCCAGGTGAGGGCGGAGCTGGGACACGGCCAGGTGAGGGGGGAGGGGCAGGGACAGGGGAGGGGGGAGGGGGGAGGGGCAGGGACAGGTGAGGGCGGAGCTGGGACACGGCCAGGTGAGGGGGGGAGGGGCAACACCTGGGGGGAGGGGGGAAGGGGCAGGGACAGGGGAGGGGGGAGGGGCAGAGGGGGGGGGAGGGGGGAGGGGCACGGCCAGGGGAGGGGGGAGGGGCAGGGACAGGTGAGGGGGGAGGGACAACACCTGGGGGGGAGGGGGGAGGGGCACGGCCAGGGGAGGGGGGAGGGGCAACACCTGGAGGGACGGACAAAGGTGAGGGGGAGGGGGGAGGGGCATGGGGGGAGGGGCAACACCTGGGGGGGAGGGGCACTGGGGGAGGGGTGGGGCTGGGACACACCTGGGGGGGAGGGGAGACACCTGAGGGGGGGAGGGGCACAGATCGGGGGGAGGGGAGACACCTGTGACACACCTGGGGGGGAGGGGCGTGTCTGGAGGGGGGGAGGGGCCTCACCTGGGGACACCTGGGGGGGAGGGGTCACACCTGGGGTCTCACCAGGGAGGGGGGAGGGGTCTCACCTGGAGGGGGGAGGGGCACACCTGGGGACACCTGGGGGGGAGGGGCACACCTGGGGGGGGAGGGGCACACCTGGGGTCTCACCTGGGGGGGAGGGGTCTCACCTGGGGTCTCACCTGGAGGGGGAGGGGCACACCTGGGGTCTCACCTGGGGCCGTTGGGGTCCCGCAGGTGAACGGGCACAGGGACAGCGCTGACACTGCCGGGGACAGGAGGGACACCTGGGGACACCTGGACACACCTGGGGACACCCAAAATTCACCTGGAGAGACCCAAATACACCTGGAAACATCCAGAACTCACCTGGAGAGACCAAAAATGGACCTGGAGAGACCAAAAAGTCACCTGGGGAGATCCAGAACTCACCTGGACACACCTGGGGACACCTGGAGACACCTGGGGACACCCAGAACAGACCTGGGGACACCCAAAATTCACCTGGAGAGACCAAAAAGTCACCTGGGGACACCCAGAAGGGACCTGGACACACCTGGGGACACCTGGGAACACCTGGAACCATCCAGAACTCACCTGGAGAGACCCAGAATGGACCTGGGGACACCCAGAAGGGACCTGGAACCATCCAGAACTCACCTGGGGACACCTGGGGACACCTGGGAACACCTGGAACCATCCAGAACACACCTGGGGACACCCAGAACTCACCTGGGGACACCCAGAACTCACCTGGACACACCTGGGCACACCTGGACTCACCTGAGGCCACCTCAGGCCGTCTCTCACCTGTCCCCAGGTAGGTGTGTCCAGGTGTCCCCCAACCCCCCTCAGATCCTCCCAAAACCCCTTCAGCCCCTCCCCCACCCCATCCCCAGGTACCCTCAGACCCCTCCAGGTGTCCCCAGGTGTCCCCAGCCCCTCCCCCACCCCACCCCCAGGTGTACCCATCCCCCCCTCCCCCCGTCCCCAGGTGTCCCCTCCCCCACCCCACCCCGAGGTGTCCCCTCCTCCCCCTCCCCCATCCCCAGGTGTCCTCAGCCCCTCCCCCACCCCACCCCCAGGTGTCCCCTCCCCCCTCCAGGTGTCCCCAATCCCCCTCTGCTGCCCCTCCCCCACCCCATCCCCAGGTACCCCCAGACCCCTCCAGGTGTCCCCAGGTGTCCCCTCCCCCCTCCAGGTGTCCCCAATCCCCCTCTGCCCCTCCCCCACCCCATCCCCAGCCATCCCCTCCCCCCTCAGGTGTCCCCAGGTACCCCCAGACCCCTCCAGGTGTCCCCAGGTGTCCCCAGCCCCTCCCCCACCCATCCCCAGGTGTCCCCTCCCCCCTCCAGGTGTCCCAGTCCCCCTCTGCCCCTCCCCCACCCCATCCCCAGCTGTCCCCTCCCCCACCCCACCCCCAGGTGTCCCCCTCCGCCCCTCCCCCCCCTGCCCCTACTCCCTCTCCCCCCACGACCTCTCCCTCCTCCCCTCCCGCCGCCCTCCCCCCCATCCCGGCCTCGCGCCGGGCGCTGATGACGTCATCACCGGTCCTGGCGGCCATGTTGGGCGGATCCTTCCGGGAGTCCCACCTGTCCCAGGTGAGCCTGGGGCGCTGCCGGCGCCGGGCGCTGCTGCCGCTGCTGCATTTCCTGCACGGCTGCCGGGGCCCCCCCGCGACCCCTGCGGGCTCCTCCCCCCTCACCTGTCCCCGGGCGTGGCGGGCGCGGCGCTGGCGCTGGCGCGGCGTTTCCTGGTGACGTCATTCGAGGAGGAGGTGGCCAATCGGGTGACGGTGGGGGGAGGGGCGGGGCGGCTGTGGGGGTGGGCGGAGCTGTGGGGGAGCCCCGCCCTGGCGCGGCGCGCGGCGCGGGAGCTGCTGGGGGGAGGGGTGGAGGAGGTGGCCCGGAAGTTGGGGGAGGCGGCGCGGGCGGCGCGGGAGCCGGCGGCGCTGGCGGCCGCCATGATGGAGGAGATCGGGGGGGCACTTCCGGGGGGGGAGGGGAGGGGGGAGGGGCTGCCGGGGGTGGGGGGAGGGGAGGGGTGGGACCCCATGGTGGGGGTGGGGGAGGGGGAGTGGGACAGCGAGGAGGGGGAGGAGGAAGAGGATGGGGGAGGAGGAAGAGGAGGAGGAGGGGGATGACGTCATGGAAATGGGAAGTGACGTCATGGAAATGGGAAATGACGTCACGGGAAGTGGAAGTGACGTCACGGAAAGAGATGACGTCATGGAGGAAGGAAATGATGTCATGGAAAGGGCGGATGATGTCACAGAGGAGGGAATTGCGTCACAGAGGGGGGAAATGACGTCATGGAAAGAGAATGACGTCATTGAAGGGAAGTGATGTCATGGAAAGAGATGATGTCATGGAGGAGGAAAACGATGTCATGAAATAAGGAAATGATGTCATGGAAACGGGCAATGACGTCACGGAAAAGGAAGTGACGTCACGGAACGGGAAGGGGGACGGTGACGTCACAGAAGGCGGGAAATGACGTCACAGAGGGGAAAATGGCGTCACAAAAGGACGATGACGTCACGGAGCAAGGAAATGACGTCACGGAAACGCGAGGTGATGACGTCACAGAGGAAAGAAATGACGTCATGGAAAAGGGAAATGACGTCACTGAAAACGAGGGCGATGACGTCACAGAAGGCGATGACGTCACGGAGGACGGAAGTGACGTCACAGGGGGAAGACGATGACGTCACGCGGCAGGGAAGTGACGTCACAGAGGAGAATCGTGACGTCACGGGCGGAGGCGATGACGTCACGGAAACGTCTGGAATTCGGGGACAGCGCTGGGAGATTCTTTGGGACTTCTGGAATTTTCTCTTCGGGACCCTCTGGAACTTTCGGGGGCGTGGCCGGGAATTTCCGGGAATTTTTTTGTTGTTGTTTTTTGGGGTTTCGGGGTCGGAAGCGAATTAAAAAAAACCAAAAAAATTAAAAAAATAAAATTCTGAGGAATTCCAGGTGTGGCCAAAATCCCGAAATTCCCAAAAAACCCCAAAATCCCTCAAAAAAATCCCCCAAAAAATGATTTTGAGGCCATTTCCGCTCATTTTTCCCGTTTTGTGCCCGTTCCGCTCCGTTTTGGGCGATTTTGAGCCAATTTTGGGGCTTTTCCTTCGTTTTTTCAACCTTTAAAGCTCCGCCTCCCCCTCCTGGCCACGCCCCTTCCTTATTTGGGCATTGGCGCGCTCGGCCCCGCCCACATTTCCTTATATGGAAAAAACCGCGCCATAAAAGGAAATGGGGGCGTGGCTTAACCCGGAAGCGCTTGGCGGGAAAATCCCGCTCTCAGCCAATCCCGCGAGAGCTGCGCCGCCATCTTTGCTTCTCCTCACGGCTTCCCGCCTTTCCCTTCCCTCATCCAATCACGGCCCTTTTCTCCCCTCTCAGCCCCGCCCTCTTCGCGTCTCCACCAATCGCGCGCCTCCATTTTCCCGCCTCGCGCGCTGATTGGCTGTCTAAACCCCGCCCAACTCCTGGCGCCCTTCCCGCCTTCACCGCGCAGGCGCGGCCCCGCCCCCTTCCTCCCCTCACGCCGGCGCCATCTTGCCCCGGGCGCTGAGGCGGCACCGGGGGGTTCCCCCCCCCTCCCCCCCCGGCCCGCTTTTTTGAGGTGAAATTCGGCGATTTTGGGGCTTCTCGAGCCTCTCCCCACTCCAGGAGGCGCCGGGGGGAGAGCGGAGCCCCCCCCCGGAGCTGCAGCCGCCGGGGGGGGGGGGGGCGGCCCGGGCTCCCCCAGCGGCCGCCGGGACCGGAGCTGGAGCCGCCGGTGAGGGGAGGGGGGGGGCGGCCTGAGGGGAAAAAAGGGAATTTGGGGAGAAATTTGAGGGAATTTTGGGTTCCCTCGTGGAGTTTTTGGGGATTTTGGGGTTTGGGGTTGGACGGGGGGGAGTTTTTGCTCTGAGGGGAAATTTTGAGGAGGGAAATCCTGAGGGAATCGTGACGGATTTGAGGGGCAGAAATGAATTCTTGGGGTTGAGTTTTGGGGGGATTTTGGGTGATTTTGGGGTTTTTTGTTGTTTGTTTTTTTTTTCACTTCAGTTTCATCTTTGCAATGCCGGCTCCTCGACCCCCAGCCCGGCCCGGGAGCCTCCGGGACCCCGAAGTTGCCGTATTATTCCTCAAAGATGATCCCGAAAAAGTTTTTGGGGAATTGCGGGAGATCGGGCACGGAAGTTTTGGGGCCGTGTTCAGCGTGAGTGCCAAAAAAACCCAAAATCCGCTTAAAAATTTTATCCGAAACGGCCCCGAAACGCGATAAAACGCCTCAAAAAAGCTGAAAATCCGCTCGGGAAACCTCAAAATGTTTTAAAATCCGTTTGAAGTGTGCGAGAATTGAGTTTAAACGCCCCCAAATTGATCTAAAATGTCATGAAATGCTTTAAAATTTGTCTCAAATTTGATGGAATTGAGGGAAAATGCCCTGAAAGACCCAAAATTCGTCCAAAACCACCCCAAAATCCACCTGGGATCACCCAAATTCCCTCAAATCCTCCAAGAATTCCCTCAAATTCCCAAAATGTCCTTAAAAATTCTCTCAAATTCCCACAAAATTCACGCAAATCCTCCAGGACTCCTGAAATTTCCAAGAATTCTCTCAATCCCCCCAAAAATTCCCTCAAACTCCCCAAAAATTCTCTGAAATTCCATTAAACTCTCAAAATTCCCAAATAATCTTTTCAGATCCTCAAAAACTCCATCAAATCTCCCAAAATTCCCTCAAATCCCCAAAAATCCCCTCAAAATTCCCTCAAATCCTCAAATCTCCCTCAAATCTTCCACAATTCTCTCAAATCCCTCAGAACTCCCCAAAATCCCCAAAATTCCCTCAAATCCCCCCAAAATTTCCTAAAATACCCCAAAAATTCTCTCAAATCCCCCAAAATTCCCTCAAATCCCCAAAATTCCCTCAAAGTTCCCTCAAATCCCCCAGAACTTCCCCAAAATTCCCTCAAATCCACTAAAAATTCTCTCAAATCCCCCGAAATTCCCTCAAATCCCCCAAAATTCCCTCAAATCCCCCAAAATTCCATCAAAATTCCCTCAAATCCCCAAAAATTCCATCCAAATCCCCTCAAATCCCTCAGAACTCTCCAAAAAAATCCCTAAAAATTCCCTTAAATCCCCCAAAATTCCCTCAAAATTCCCTCAAATTCCCCTAAATTCCCTCAAAATTCCCTCAAATCCCCCAAAATTCCCTCAAAATTCCCTCAAATTCCCCTAAATTCTTTCAAATCCCCCCCAGAATTCCCTCAAATGCCCCCAAATTTCCTAAAATCCCCCCAAAATTCCCTCAAATCCCCCAAAATTCCCTAAAAATTCCCTAAAAATTCCCTTAAATCCCCCAAAATTCCCTCAAATCCCCCAGAACTTCCCCAAAATTCCCTCAAATCCACTAAAAATTCTCTCAAATCCACCGAAATTCCCTCAAATCCCCCCAAAATTCCCTCAAATCCCCCAAAATTCCCTCAAATCCCCCAAATTTCCCTCAAAATTCCCTCAAATTCCCCTGAATTTCCTCAAATCCCCCCCAAAATTCCCTCAAATGCCCCCAAAATTCCCTCAAATCCCCCAAAATTCCCTGAAATGCCCCCAAAATTCCCTCAAATCCCCAAAAATTCCATCCAAATCCCCTGAAATCCCTCAGAACTCTCCCAAAAAATCCCTAAAAATTCCTTTAAATCCCCCAAAATTCCCTAAAAATTCCCTCAAATCCCCCAAAATTCCCTCAAACTCCCCAAAAACTCCCTCAAATCTCCCAAAACTCTCCCAAAATCCCCAAAAATCCCCAAAATTCCCCAAATTCTCCCCAAAACCTCTCCCCCAGGCCCGTGACCTGCGCTCCCAGGAGTTGGTGGCCATCAAGAAAATGTCCTACCGTGGCCGAGCCTCCAGCGAGGTGAGCCCAGCCCCCCAAAACCCCCCAAAAAAACCCCAAAAAACCCCAAATTCCCATCAAAAACCCCAAAATCCTGGGATTTCACCCCAAAACCCAGAAGTGGCAGGACATCGTGAGGGAGGTGAAGGTGCTGCAGAGGCTCCGGCACCCCAACACCGTCGGCTTCAGGGGCTGCTACCTGCGGGAAAACACGGCCTGGGTGAGACCCCCGAATTTGGGGAGGGGTCCCCAAAATGTGGGGAGGGGTCCTGGGGGGGGTCGGGAATTTTGGGGAATTTTTGGGAATTTTTGGGAATTTTTTTGGAATTTTTTTAGAATTTTTTTGGATTTTTGGGGAATTTTTTTGGAATTTTTTTTGATTTTTTGGGAATTTTTTGGGGTGGTTTTAAGGAATTTTTTGGGGTTTTAAATCGGTCTGGGGGAGACCCCCGAATTTGGGGAGGGGTCCCTGAAATGTGGGGAGGGGTCCTGGGGGGGGTCGGGAAATTTGGGGAATTTTTGGGAATTTTTGGGGAATTTTTTTGGAATTTTTTTAGATTTTTGGGGCTTTTTTTTGGTATTTTTTTTTATTTTTTGGGAATTTTTTGGGGTGGTTTTAAGGAATTTTTTGGGGTTTTAAATGGGTCTGGGGGAGACCCCAAAATTTGGGGAGGGGTCCCCAAAATGTGGGGAGGGGTCCTGGGGGGGTCGGGAATTTTGGGGAATTTTTGGGAATTTTTAGGAATTTTTGGGGATTTTTGGGGAATTTTTTTGGAATTTTTTTTTATTTTTTCGGGATTTTTTTTTTTTTTTTTTTGGGGAATTTTTTGGGGTGGTTTTAAGGAATTTTTTGGGATTTTGGAGGTTTTAAATGGGGCTGGGGGAGACCCCCGAATTTGGGGAGGGGTCCTGGGGGGGTCGGGAAATTTGGGGAATTTTTGGGAATTTTTGGGAATTTTTTTGGAATTTTTTTGGAATTTTTTTTGATTTTTTGGGAATTTTTTGGGGTGGTTTTAAGGAATTTTTTGGGATTTTGGGGGTTTTAAATGGGTCTGGGGGAGACCCCAAAATTTGGGGAGGGGTCCTGGGGGGGTCGGGAAATTTGGGGAATTTTTGGGAATTTTTAGGAATTTTTTTAGGAATTTTTTTGGAATTTTTTTGGATTTTTTGGGGGATTTTTTTGGGTTTTTTTTTGTTTTTTGGGAATTTTTTGGGGTGCTTTTAAGGATTTTTTTGGGATTTTGGGGATTTAAAATGGGTCTGGGGGAGACCCCAAAATTTGGGGAGGGGTCCTGGGGGGGGTTGGGAATTTTGGGGAATTATTTGGGAATTTTGGGGAATTTTTTGGGGATTTTTAGGATTTTTTTGGGAATTTTTTTTTAATTCTTTTTTATTTTGGGGGGATTTTTTTTGATTTTTTGGGAATTTTTTGGGTGGTTTTAAGGAATTTTTGGGGATTTTTTGGGGTAGACCCCAAAATTCAGGGAGGGGAATTTTGGGATTTTTGGGGATTTTTGGGAGTTTTCGGATTTTGGGGAATTTTGGGGATTTTGGGAATTTTGGGGAATTTGGGGAATTTGGGGAATTTTGGGATTTTGGGAATTTTGGGAATTTTGGGAATTTTGGGGAATTTTGGGATTTTTGGGGTTCCCAAAGTGAGCCCCTCCCCCCCCAGCTCGCCATGGAATTCTGTGTGGGATCAGCCCTGGATCTGCTGGAAGGTGAAAATTCCGGAATTTCGGGGCTTTTTGGGATTTCTGGGGGATTTTGGGATTTCTTGGGAATTTTGGGGGATTTTGGGATTTATTGGGAATTTTGGGGGGGAATTTTTGGGGTGAATTTGGGTGATTTTGGGGATATTTTGGGTGGATTTTTGGGATAATTTTGGGGTGAATTTGGGTGATTTTTGGAGGTGATTTTGGGGTGATTTTGTGGATATTTTTGGGGTGATTTTGGGGTGAATTTGGGTGATTTTGGGGATGGTTTTGGGATGATTTTGGGGGATATTTTGGGGTGATTTTGGGGTTATTTTTGGGATGTTTTTGGGCTGATTTTGGGGTGAATTTGAGTGATTTTTGGGGTGAACTTGGGGATGTTTTTGGGGTGAATTTGGGTGATTTTGGGGGATATTTTTGGGCTCATTTTAGGGTGAATTTGGATGATTTTGGGCTGATTTTGGGGTGAATTTTGGTGATTTTGGGGTGATTTTTTGGGGTGATTTTGGGGATTTTTTTGGGCTGATTTTGGGGATGTTATTGGGATGATTTTTGTGGATATTTTTGGGGTGAATTTGGATGTTTTGGGGGTGATTTTGGGGTGAATTTTGGTGATTTTGGGGTGATTTTTTGGGCTGATTTTGGGGATGTTTTTGGGGTGATTTTGGGGTGAATTTGGGGTGATTTTGGGGATGTTTTTGGGGTGATTTTGGGTTGAATTTTGGTGATTTTGGGGATGTTTTTGGGCTGATTTTGGGCTGATTTTGGGGTGATTTTGGGCTGATTTTGGGGTGAATTTGGGTGATTTTGGGTCTCCCCCCGCCTGCCCCCCAAGGTCACCAGGAGCCGCTGAGGGAGGAGGAGATCGGGGCCATCACTGAGGGGGCCCTGCAGGGCCTGGGCTACCTGCACAGCCAGGGGGTCATTCACAGGTATAGGGGCTGCCCCATAGATCCCTCCTGCCCCATAGATCCTGCCCCATAGATCATCCCTGCCCCATAGGTCCTGTGTGACCCATAGATCCACAGCCTGGGCTACCTGCACAGCCAGGGGGTGATCCACAGGTGGGGCTGCCCCATAGATCCTGACCCATAGATCCTGCGTGACCCATAGATCCTGTGTGACCCATAGATCATCCCTGCCCCATAGATCCTGCCCCATAGATCCTGTGTGCCCTATAGATCCACAGCCTGGGCTACCTGCACAGCCAGGGGGTCATTCACAGGTGGGGCTGCCCCATAGATCCTGCCCCATAAATCCTGCCCCATAGATCCTGTGTGACCCATAGATCCTGTGTGCCCTATGGATCCTGCCTCATAGATCACCCCTGCCCCATAGATCCACAGTCTGGGCTACCTGCACAGCCAGGGGGTGATCCACAGGTGGGGCTGCCCCATAGATCCCTCCTGCCCCATAGATCCTGCCCCATAGATCCTGCCCCATAGATCATCCCTGCCCCATAGAGCATCCCTGCCCCATAGATCCTGTGTGCCCCATAGATCCTGTGTGCCCCATAGATCATCCCTGCCCCATAGATCCTGCCCCATAGAGCATCCCTGCCCCATAGATCCTGTGTGACCCATAGATCCTGCCCCATAGATCCACAGCCTGGGCTACCTGCACAGCCAGTGGGTGATCCACAGGTGGGGCTGCCCCATAGATCCTGCCCCATAGCTCCCTCCTGCCCCACAGCTCCCTCCTGCCCCACAGCTCCCTGCAGCCCCATAACCTCTCCCCCTACCCCATACATCCTGTTTGTCCTATAGATCCTGCCCCATAGATTGTGCCCCATAGCTCCCTCTTGCCCCT
Source organism: Poecile atricapillus (assembly GCF_030490865.1). Classification (NCBI taxonomy): domain Eukaryota; kingdom Metazoa; phylum Chordata; class Aves; order Passeriformes; family Paridae; genus Poecile; species Poecile atricapillus. Next base: position 3,211,360 of record NC_081282.1, on the reverse strand, counting down.
CGATCCCACCCCATAGCTCCCTCCTGCCCCACGGCTCCCTGCAGCCCCATAACCTCTCCCCCTGCCCCATACATCCTGTTTGTCCTATAGACCCTCCCCTATAGATCCTGCCCCATAGATCCTGCCCCATAGCTCCCTCCTGCCCCACAGCTCCCTGCAGCCCCATAACCTCTCCCCCTGCCCCACAGCTCCCTCCTGCCCCATAGCTCCTGCCCCACGGCTCCCTGCAGCCCCATAACCTCTCCCTCTGCCCCCCATCTCTCCCCCAGGGACATCAAGGCCGGGAACATCCTCCTGGGGACCCCCGGCCACGTCAAACTGGGCGACTTCGGCTCGGCCGCCGTGGCCACCCCGGCCAATTCCTTGGTGGGGACCCCGTACTGGTGAGGGGGGGGGAGGGGATTCGTTCATTCTTTATTTGGGGAGGGGTCTCGGGGGGGTTTGGGGGGTTTGGGGAGGGGTCCCCAAGGCTGAACCCCCCCCCGGTGTCACCCCCAGGATGGCCCCGGAGGTGATTCTGGCCATGGACGAGGGGCTCTACGACGGCCGGGCGGACGTGTGGTCACTGGGCATCACCTGCATCGAGATGGGTGAGGGGGAATTTGGGGAGGGGGCTTCAATTGGGGAGGGGGAGGGGTTTGGGGGGGTTTTGGGGATTTTTTGGGAATTTTTTGGGATTTTTTTGGGTTTTTTTGGGGGGTTTTTTGGGATTTTTTTTGGATTTTTTGGGGGGGTTTTGGGGGTTGTGTGGTCCCTGGGCATCACCTGCATCGAGATGGGTGAGGGGGAATTGGGGAGGGGGCTTCAATTGGGGAGGGGTTTGGGGGAATTTGGGAGGGTTTGGGGGAGTTTTAGGAATTTTTTGGGATTTTTTTGGTGGTTTTTTGGGGTGATTTTGGGGTTTTTTTGGGGGTGAATTTGGGGTTTTTTTGGGGACAGATTTTGGGGTGAATTTGGGGTTTTTTGGGGTGAATTTGGGGTTTTTAGGGGATGGGTTTTGGGGTTTTTTGGGGTGAATTTGGGGGTTTTTTTGGGGTGAATTTGGTGGTTTTAGGGGATGGATTTTGGGGTGTTTTGGGGTGAATTTGGGGTTTTTTTTTTGGGTGAATTTGGGGTTTTTAGGGGATGGATTTTGGGGTTTTTTGGGGTGAATTTGGGGTTTTTTGGGGTGAATTTGGGGGTTTTTTTTGGGTGAATTTGGTGGTTTTAGGGGATGGATTTTGGGGTGTTTTGGGGTGAATTTGGGGGTTTTTTTGGGGGTGAATTCGGGGTTTTTTTGGGGACAGATTTTGGGATGAATTTGGGGTTTTTGGGAGCAGATTTTGGGGTGAATTTGGGGTTTTTTGGGAGCAGATTTTGGGGTGAATTTGGGGTTTTTAGGGGACGGATTTTGGGGTGTTTTGGGGTGAATTTCGGGGTTTTTTTTGGGGGTGAATTTGGGGTTTTTGGGAGCAGATTTTGGGGTGAATTTGGGGTTTTTAGGGGATGGATTTTGGGGTTTTTTGGGGTGAATTTGGGGTTTTTGGGGACAGATTTTGGGGTGAATTTGGAGGTTTTTGGGGTGAATTTGGAGGTTTTTGGGGTGAATTTGGGGTTTTTAGGGTTCCCTTTCCCCCCCAGCTGAGCGGAGGCCGCCCCTGTTCCAGCTGAACGCGATGAGCGCCCTTTACCACATCGCCCAGAGAGACCCCCCGGGGCTGAAACAGCCCCACACGTGGTCAGTGCTGCCCCATAGATCCATCCTGCCCCATAGATCCATCCTGCCCCATAGATCCTGTGTGCCCCATAGATCATCCCTGCCCCATAGATCAGCCCTTTACCACATCGCCCAGAGAGACCCCCCGGGGCTGAAACAGCCCCAGACATGGTCAGTGCTGCCCCATAGATCCTGTGTGCCCCATAGATCCTGCCCCATAGATCCTGCCCTATAGATCATCCCTGCCCCATAGATCATCCCTGCCCCATAGATCAGCCCTTTACCACATCGCCCAGAGAGACCCCCCGGGGCTCAAACAGCCCCACAGCTGGTCAGTGCTGCCCCATAGATCCATCCTGCCCCATAGATCCTGTGTGCCCCATAGATCATCCCTGCCCCATAGATCAGCCCTTTACCACATCGCCCAGAGAGACCCCCCAGGACTGAAACAGCCCCAGACATGGTCAGTGCTGCCCCATAGATCCTGTGTGCCCCATAGATCCTGTGTGCCCCATAGAGCCTGCCCCATAGATCCTGTGTGCCCCATAGATCATCCCTGCCCCATAGATCATCCCTTTACCACATCGCCCAGAGAGACCCCCCGGGGCTGAAACAGCCCCACACGTGGTCAGTGCTGCCCCATAGATCCTGTGTGCCCCATAGATCCTGCCCCATAGATCCTGTGTGCCCTATAGATCCTGCCCCATAGATCCTATGTGCCCTATAGATCCTGCTCCATAGATCATCCCTGCCCCATAGATCAGCCCTTTACCACATCGCCCAGAGAGACCCCCCAGGACTCAAACAGCCCCAGACATGGTCAGTGCTGCCCCATAGATCCTGCCCTATAGATCCTGTGTGCCCCATAGATCCTGTGTGCCCCATAGATCATCCCTGCCCCATAGATCCTGACCCATAGATCCTGACCCATAGATCCTGACCTACAGATCATCCCTGCCCCATAGATCATCCCTGCCCCATAGATCCTGCCCCATAGATCCTGCCCCATAGATCCTGCCCCATAGACTCTGCCCTATAGATCCTGACCCACAGATTCCCCATCCCCCCCCAGGTCAGAGGAGTTTCGGGATTTCGTTTCTCGCTGTCTCCGGAAGCTTCCGCAGGATCGGCCCCGAGCGCGGGAACTGCTGCAGGTGGGACCCCAAAATCCACCCAAAAAACCCCAAAAATCCACAAAATCCACCCAAAAACCCCCAAAATTCATCCAAAAAACCCCAAAAATCCACAAAATCCACCCGAAAACCCCCAAAATTCACCCAAAACCCCCAAAATCCACCCAAAAAACCCCAAAATTCACCCAAAAAACCCCAAAATTCACCCAAAATCCACAAAATCCACCCAAAAAACCCCCAAAATCCCCAAAATCCACCCAGAAAACCCCAAAATTCACCCAAAAAACCCCAAAAATCCACAAAATCCTCAAAATCTCCCCAAAAACCCGACAAAAAAACCCAAAAATCACCCGGGAACAGCAAAATTTGGGGGATTTTTTGGTGATTTTGAGATGATTTTGATGATTTTTGTGGTGATTTTGATGATTTTTGGGCTGATTTTGATGATTTTGGGTTGATTTTGATGATTTTTGTGCTGATTTTGATGATTTTGGGCTGATTTTGATGATTTTGGGTTAATTTTGGCTGATTTTGGGTTGATTTTGATGATTTTGTGCTGATTTTGATGATTTTTGGGTTGATTTTAATGATTTTTGGGTTGATTTTGGGTTGATTTTGATGATTTTCGTGGTGATTTTGATGATTTTTGGGCTGATTTTGGGTTAATTTTGATGATTTTGGGTTAATTTTGGCTGATTTTGTGGTGATTTTGATGATTTTGGGCTGATTTTGATGATTTTGGGTTAATTTTGATGATTTTGGGTTGATTTTGATGATTTTGGGTTAATTTTGGCCGTTTTTGGGGTTCCAGCACCGTTTCCTGGCCCAGGAGCGACCCCCGGGCGTGGTCCCAGAGCTGCTGCGCAGAACCAGGATGGGCACCAGGGACTCGGTGAGTGCGCCCCAGTACGGACCAGTATAGACCAGTACAGACCAGTACAGACCAGTGCAGACCAGTACAAACCAGTACAGACCAGTACAGACCAGTATAGACCAGTACAGACCAGTATAAACCAGTATAGACCAGTACAAACCAGTATAAACCAATATAGACCAGTACAAACCAGTACAGACCAGTATAAACCAGTATAAACCAGTACACACCAGTATAAACCAGTACAGACCAGTATAGACCAGTACAAGCCAGTATAAACCAGTACAGACCAGTATGGGCTGGCTGGGTTCCAGTCTTGGTCCTGGTTCATCCCAGTTTGTTCCCAGTTCCCTCCCAGTCCCTCCCAGTTTGCTCCCAGTTCCCTCCCAGTCCCTCCCAGTCCCTCCCAGTCCATCCCAGTTCGCTCCCAGTCTGACCCCTCCCCCCTCTGTCCCCCCAGGACCCCCCCAGCCCCTCCCCCAGCATTCCCAGTTCTCCCAGTAGCACCAGTGACCCCCCCAGCCTGGGGGACCCCGAGGACGACGCCGAGGGGGGAGGGGAGGGGTCCCCCGGGACCCCCCCGCAGGTGAGGAGGGGAAATTTCCGGAATTTTCGGGAAATTTGGGGAATTTTCTGGAAATTTCCGGAATTTTTGGGAAATTTCCGGAATTTTCGGGAAATTTGGGGAATTTTCTGGAATTTTCTGGAATTTTTGGGAGGGTCCGGGGAAGTTTTCAGGGATTTCGGGGGAAATTCGGGAATTTTGGGAGGGATTTGGGGAAATTTGGGAATTTGGAGGGGAAATTTGGGAGTTTTCAGGGATTTGGGAGGATTTTGAGGGAATTTGGGGAATTTTCAGGGAATTTGGGAGGATTTGAGGGAATTTTGGGGAATTTTCAGGGATTTTGGGAGGATTTTGAGGGAATTTTGGGAATTTTCAGGGATTTTGGGGTGGAATTTGGGGGAAATTTGGGGAGGTTTGGGGTCTCCCCTTTCCCATTCCCAGAAATTCCCCCAATTAATTCAATCCCGATTTTTAACTCCCTTTTCCCTAAAAAACATCAAATTTCATCCCAAAATTTCCCTTTAATTCCCATTTTTCCCTCACAAACGGCCTCGTTTTTCCCATTTTTGCCGTTTTTCCCTCAAAATCCAAAGTTTTTCTTCCCTTTCTCCCCTCACCAACAGCAACGTTCGGTTTCCCCTCCCCTTTTTCCCCTTTTTCCCCTTTTTTCCCTTTTTTCCCATTTTCCCCATTCCCACATAATTCCCATTTCCCAATTCCTCCCTTTTTTCCCATTTTTCCCCATTTTCCCCTCATTTCACCCCAATTTTTCCCCCTTTTTTCCCATTTTCCCCTCATTTTTCCCCATTTTTCCCTCATATTCCCACAATTTCTCCCATTTTCCCCTCATTTTGTCCCATTTTCCCCTCATTTTCCCTCATTTTTTTTCAGTTTTCCCATTTTTCCCCATTTTCCCCCCATTTTCCCCTCACATTCCCTCATTTCACCCCAATTTTTCCCCGTTTTTTTCCCATTTTCCCCTCATTTTCCCTCATTTTCTCTCCCTCAGGACGACGCCATTTCCGCCATTTTGTCTCCCCAAAATCCCAATTTTCCCACCCAAAATCCCGATTTCCCCACCCAAAATCCCGATTTTTCCACCCAAAATCCCGATTTCCCCACCCAAAATCCCGATTTTTCCACCCAAATTCCCGATTTTTCCACCCAAAATCCCGATTTTTCCACCCAAATTCCCTTTTCTTCCCCCTCCATTTCCCCTCCGGCCGCCATTTTGTCTCCCCCCTCACCCCTTCAAACCCCAACTTCAACCCCACAAAACCCAAATTTCCCCCCTCAAAACTCCACTTTTTCCCCTCAAAACTCCACTTTTTCCCCAAAAAACGCATTTTTATCCCCAAAAAACTCATTTTCATCCCCCTCAGACGCAAATTCCCCCTCACAAAAACCCCTTTTACCTCCCGCCGCCGACTCTCCCTCATCGCCGGCGGCCATTTTGTCCCGGCCCGACGTCCTTTTATCTTCTCAAAATTCGATTTTATCCTCTCAAAACTCGATTTTATCTCCTCAAAATCCGATTTTATCCCCTCAAAATCCGATTTTATCCCCTCAAAATTCAATTTCCCCCTCAGAAAACCCCGTTTTATCCCCTTCAACCCCAAATTTCCCCTCCTCATCCCTCCCTTTCTCCCCGGCCGCCATTTTGTCCCCTCAGGCCTCCATTTTCCCGCCCAAAATTCCCGATTTTCCCCCCAAAACTCCCGATTTTCCACCCAAAATTCCAGATTTTCCACCCAAAATTCCCGATTTTCCCCCCAAAACTCCAACTTTCCCCTCAAAAACCCCTCCCCTCGCCTTCCTCCCCTCCCCTCGCCGCTCCCCTTCCCCCCTCCCCTCCCCTCCATTTTCCCCTCAGCTCCTCTGCTCCCTCTTGGCCTTCACCGCCGCCCTCCACCCCTCCCCCCCTTCCTTCCTCCTCCTCCTCGCCGCATTTTGGGCTCAGAAACGTCGATTTCGGGTTTTTCTCTCCGTTGTGGAGTTCGGTGCCACGGCCTTGGCGCTGTCTCAGGCTTTGCTCCCCCTCCACCCTCCCCTGGGCGCGGTGGCCTGGGCCGCCATTGCTGCCGTCATGGCGGTGGCGGTCACATCGCGGCGCCGTTTGTGCGTCCCCGCGGCCGTTCTGGCGGCTCAGCTCTGGATTTCCCCGTGGTTGTTTTTACCTCTTTACGTTTTGGGGGAGATTTCCCGCGGGGGCCGCGCTCATCGCTTGTGGCTCCGCGTCCTCCTGGGTTTGCCTCCTCCTCTTTTCCGCCTCTTCTCCCGCCTGGGTTTGGCCTCCGAGCGAGGCCTTTTCGCGTTTTTCCCCAAAACCAACAAAACGCGGTTCCGGAGCCGCCTGCCCCTCCCCCAGCGGCGATTTTTGGGTGAAATTCCCCCAAATTCCAGGAGTTTTTGGGGTTTCGGGGGTTTTTGGAGGGATTTTTGGAGGGGTTTTTCCGGGAGGTTCCGGAAGGTTCTGGCGGGGGTTTGGGGGGGGAGGGGGAGCGCCCATCCCCCACCCAGCCGGATCCCCCGGCCTCGGCCCCGGCCCCTCCCCCCACCCCCCCCAAAGAAACCCCAAATTCGGGGTCCCGCCCCTCCCCCACCCCCCAGGAGGCCCTGGAGGTGAGGCCGGGGTGGGGGAGGGGCGACCGAAACACCCAAAATTCCCCCGTTTTAACCCAAAAATAAAGGGTTAAAAAATGCCAAAAAAAGGGTTAAAAAATCCCAAAAAAGGTAAAAAAATCCCCCCAAAAAAAGTTAAAAAATCCCCCCAAAAAAGGGTTAAAAAAATCCCAAAAAATTGTAAAAATCCCCCCAAAAAAGGGTTAAAAAAAAACCAAAAAAAGGTTAAAAAATCCACCCCAAAAAAAGGTTAAAAAATCCAAAAAAAACCCGTTAAAAATCTCAAAAAAAGGTTAAAAAAATCCCAAAAAAGGATAAAAATCCCCCCCAAAAAAGGTTAAAAAAATCCCAAAAAAAGGGTAAAAAATCCCCCAAAAAATGTTAAAAATCCCCCCAAAAAAGGGTTAAAAATCCCCAAAAAAAAGGGTTAAAAAAATCCCAAAAAAGGTTAAAAATCCCCCCAAAAAAGTTTAAAAAAAAACCCAAAAAAGGTTAAAAAATCCCAAAAAAAACCTGTTAAAAAAATCCCAAAAAAGGTTAAAAATCCCCAAAAAAAAGGGTTAAAAAATCCCCCCAGAAAAGGTTAAAAAAATCCCCCCAAAAAAAGGTTAAAAAATCCCAAAAAAAAGGTTAAAAAATCCCCAAAAAAGGGTTAAAAAAATCGTCCCAAAAAGGGTTAAAATATCCCAAAAAAAAAGGTTAAAAAAATCCCAAAAAAGGTTAAAAAATCCCCCCAAAAATGTTAAAAATCCCCCCAAAAAAAAGGGTTAAAAAAATCCCAAAAAAAGGTTAAAAAATCCCCCAAAAAAAGGGTTACAAATCCCCAAAAGAGGTTAAAAATCCCCCCAAAAAAGGGTTAAAAAAAAACCATAAAAGGGTTAAAAAAATCGCAAAAAGGTTAAAAAAATCTCAAAAAAAGGTTAAAAAATCCCCCCGAAAATGTTAAAAATCCCCCCAAAAAAGGTTAAAAAAAACCCCAAAAAAGGTTAAACAATCCCAAAAAAGGTTTAAAAAAATCCAGAAAAAAGGTTAAAATCCTCCCAAAAAAGGTTAAAAAAATCCCCCCAAAAAAGGGTTAAAAAAATCCCAAAAAAAGTTAAAAAATCCCCAAAAAAGGTTAAAAAAATCCCCCCAAAAAAGGTTAAAAAATCCCCAAAAAAAGGGTTAAAAAATCCCAAAAAAAGATTAAAAAGTCCCAAAAAAAAAGGTTAAAAAAATCCCCAAAAAATATTAAAAAACTCCCAAAAAAGGGTTAAAAAAATCCCAAAAAAAAAAACCCCGGGAATTCCCAACCCGAAAAAATTTGGGATTTTTGGGGTCGAAATCCCGAAATTTTGGGGAAAAACTCCTGGAAAAACCAAAATAAAATCAAAAATTTGGGATTTTTGGGGGTGAAAATCCCGAAATTTTGGGGGTGAAAATGTCGGAAAAACCAAAAAAAATCCCAAAATTTGGGTTTGGGATTTGCCCAATTTTTTTAGGGATTTTCCCGATTTTTGGGGGATTTTCCATGAAATTTTGGGATTTTTTTCCTCCTTTTTTTTCCCTATTTATTTTCCCGGGGGGTCCCCAAAATTCCCGAGCTTTGAGGTGGGGGAGGGGCGGAATTTTTGGGGGAATTTTTGGGTTTTTTTCCATTTTTTTTTCCGTTTTTTTTTTAATTTTTTTGGGAATTTTTTTGGGGAATTTTCGTCGTTTTCGGGGAATTTTCTTTGGAATTAATTTTATTTAAAATATAATTAATTTAAAGCATTCTCGGTTTCGTTTCTTTTGGTTTAAATTTGATTTTTTTGGTTGGGTTTTGGGGGGAAAAAGGGAAAATTTGGGGGGAAAAAGGGAATTTTGGGAAAAAAATTGAAAATTTGGGGAAAAAAATGGAATTTTGGGGAAAAAAAGGGAATTTTGGAAAAAAAGAGGAAATTTTGGGGAAAAAAAAAGGGAATTTTAAGGAAAAAAATGGAAAATTTGGGGAAAAAAAGGGAATTTTGGAAAAAAAAAGGGAATTTGGGGAAAAAAGGGAATTTTGGGGAAAAAAGGGAATTTTGGGGGGGAAAGGGAAAATTTGGGGGAAAAAAAGGGAATTTTGGTGAAAAAAGGGAATTTTGGGGAAAAAAATGGAAAATTTGAGGAAAAAAAGGGAATTTTGGGGGAAAAATTGGGAATTTTGGAAAAAAAAATGGAAAAATTAAGAAAAAAATTGAAAATTGGGGAAAAAAATGGAAAATTTGGGGAAAAAAAGGGAATTTTGGGGAAAAAAGGGAATTTTGGGGAAAAAAATGGGAAAATTGGGGAAAAAATTGGAATTTTGGGGAAAAAAAGGGAATTTTGGGGGAAAAAAAGGGAATTTTGAGGTTCCTTGATGGAATTTTTGGGGGGTTTGGGGCTCTCCAAGGAAAATTTGGGGTTTTTTGGTGGGAATTTGGGTTTTTTGTTTAAAATTGGGAATTTTGAGGTGGAATTTGGGATTTTTTTGGGGAAGAATTTGGGGTTTTCTGTTGGATTTTGGGGTTTTTTGTTAAAATTTGGGGGTTTTTTGTTAAAATTTGGGGTTTTTTGTTGGTATTTTGGGTTTTTTTGTTGGAATTTTGGTTTTTTGTTGGAATTTTGGGAATTTCGTTGGAATTTTGGGTTTTTGGGGCAGAATTTGGGGTTTTTTTATTGGAATTTTGGGGTTTTTTTGTTGAAATTTGGGTTTTTTGTTGGAAATTTGGGATTTTTTGTTAAAATTTGGGGTTTTTGGGGTTTTTTTGTTGGAATTTTGGGGTTTTTTGTTGGAATTTTGGGAATTTTTATTGGAATTTTTGGGTTTTTTTGTTGGAATTTTGTTTTTTTAATTGGAATTTTGGTTTTTTAATGGAATTTTGGGGTTTTTTGTTGGAATTTTTGGGTTTTTTTGTTGGAATTTTGGGAATTTTTATTGGAATTTTGTATTTTTGTTAAAATTTGGGGTTTTTTGTTTGAATTTTTGAGTTTTTTTGTTGGAATTTTGGTTTTTTTATTGGAATTTTGGGATTTTTGTTGGAATTTTGTTTTTTTTATTGGAATTTTTGGGTTTTTCTTGTTGGAATTTTGGTTTTTTGTTGGAATTTTGGGTTTTTTATTGGAATTTTTGGGGTTTTTTGTTGAAATTTTGGTTTTTTATTGGAATTTTGGTTTTTTTGTTGGAATTTGTGGTTTTTTGTTGAAATTTTTGGGTTTTTTGTTGGAATTTTTTGGTTTTTTATTGGAATTTTGGGTTTTTTTGTTAAAATTTGTGGGTTTTTGTTGAAATTTGTGGTTTTTTGTTGGAATTTTTGGGTTTTTCTGTTGGAATTTTGTTTTTTTGTTGGAATTTGGGGTTTGTGGGGCAGAATTTTGGGTTTTTTGTTGGAATTTTGTTTTTTTTATTGGAATTTTTGTTTTTTTTTTTTAATTTTGGTTTTTTATTGGAATTTTGGGAATTTTGTTGGAATTTTTGGTTTTTTTATTGGAATTTTTTTGGTTTTTTATTGGAATTTTGGTTTTTTATTGAAATTTTGGGTTTTTTATTGGAATTTTGGGTTTTTTTGTTGAAATTTTGGGTTTTTTGTTGAAATTTGTGGTTTTTTGTTAAAATTTTGTGGTTTTTTGTTGGAATTTTGGGTTCCCGCCCTTTTTCCCTGCAGGTTCCGGAGCGGCCGCGGGCGGAACGTTCCGGAAAGATCCCGAAATTCCCGGAGCTGCTCTGGAGCCCCTGCTGGCCCGGGCCGGGAAACCCCAAATTCCCGATTTTCTGAAGCCCCAAAATCTCCGGATTTTGCCCCAAAATTTGGGATTTTTAATTAAAAAAAATTTAAAAAATCCCAAAATTTTCTCATTTCGGAGGAAAAATCGGCCCCAATTCCCCTCCCCCCCCCCCCTTAATGAATCGGGGGCGTTAATTAAACTCATTAAGGAGATCATTAATAAACGCGACGCTGGTGACGTCATTGGCTCCGCCCGCTTTATGCTAATTAGGGTTAATTAGCGCCTTAAATCCGGGGTTAATTAATGGGAGGAGTCCTGGGGGGAAGGGGAGGGGGGAGGGGAGGCGTTAATTACGCGCGCCGCTCTTAATTAATCTTTAATAATTAACAAATAATTAACAACGCGCGTTAATTCCCGCGGCACTTCCGCGTTCCCACAGCGCCGAGGAGGGGGCGGGGCTTAAAGCGGAAGCGCCACCGCGCTACAAGAGCGGCGCTGATTGGCTGAGGCGTTGCTATGAGGGCTCTGATTGGCTGAGCCGTTGCTGGGGCGCTCTGATTGGTTGAGACGTTGCTATGAGGGCGCTGATTGGCTGCGGCGTTGCTGGGGCGCTTTGATTGGTCGTGAGGGTGTCGCGTCATTTCCGTTTCCGTCATCACGTGACCGGCGGCGTTCTTAAAGGGGCCGCGCCTCGTTCCGGGGGTGTTTTTGGGTGGGGGAGGGGAATTTTGGGGGGTCCCGGGGGGGGATGGGGGGGGAGGAGAACGTGTTCCTGTTCGTGCCCAACCTGATCGGTGAGTGCCAAACTGGGCGGACTGGGATGAACTGGGAGCGACTGGGAGCGACTGGGAGGGGGGTTGGGAGGGGTTTGGGGGGACTGGGATAAACTGGGAGGGACTGGGAGGGGGTTGGGAGGGGCCTGGGGGGGACTGGGATAAACTGGGAGGGACTGGGAGGGGTTTGGAGCGGGTTTGGGGGGATACTGGGATGAACTGGGAGGGATTTGGGGGATACTGGGATGAACTGGGAGCGACTGGGAGGGGTTGGGGGGGGTTGGGAGGGATTTGGGGGCAACTGGGATAAACTGGGAGGGACTGGGAGGGGTTTGGGGTGAACTGGGACAAACTGGGAGGGGATTGGAGCGGGTTTGGGGGGGACTGGGATGAACTGGGACGGATTTGGGGGTTACTGGGACAAACTGGGATGAACTGGGAGGGGCCTGGGGTGAACTGGGACAAACTGGGAGGGGACTGGGGGGGACTGGGATAAACTGGGAGGGACTGGGAGGGAATTGGGGGGGGTTTGGGGGGGACTGGGATGAACTGGGATGAACTGGGTTAAACTGGGAGGGGTTTCGGGGGGGTTTGGGGGGATACTGGGATGAACTGGGAGTCATTTGGGGGTTACTGGGACAAACTGGGATGAACTGGGAGGGGTTTGGGGGGGACTGGGACAAACTGGGAGGGGTTTGGGGGATACTGGGATGAACTGGGACAAACTGGGAGGGATTTCGGGGTTACTGGGACAAACTGGGATGAACTGGGAGGGACTGGGAGGGGTTTAGGGGGGACTGGGTTGAACTGGGATGAACTGGGAGGGGTTTGGGGGGGCTTTACTGGGGATTGTTACTGGCTTATACTGGTTTATACTGGTTCAAACTGGTTCGTGTCGGTTCGAACCGCTCCCTACTGGTTTATACTGGTTTATACTGGTGTGGTTTCTACTGGTTTCTACTGGTTTATACTGGTTTATACTGGTTTATACTGGTTTATACTGGTTTATACTGGTTTCAATGCATTTCCATGGGGATTTTTGGGTCCATACTGGTCCATACTGGTTTGTACTGGTTTATACTGGTCCATACTGGTTTATACTGGTTTATACTGGTTCCCAGGCTATGCCTGGATCCTCCTGGCCGCCGTGGCCTTTTGGCTGATGCAGTTTATACTGGTTTATACTGGTTTATACTGGTTTATACTGGTTTATACTGGTTTATACTGGTTTCAATGCATTTCTATGGGGATTTTTGGGTCCATACTGGTCCATACTGGTTTATACTGGTTTGTACTGGTTCCCAGGCTATGCCCGGATCCTCCTGGCCGCCGTGGCCTTTTGGCTGATGTGATTTATACTGGTTTATACTGGTTTATACTGGTTTCAATGCATTTCTATGGGGATTTTTGGGTCCGTACTGGTTTATACTGGTCCATACTGGTTTATACTGGTTTGTACTGGTTCCCAGGCTATGCCCGGATCCTCCTGGCCGCCGTGGCCTTTTGGCTGATGCGGTTTATACTGGTTTATACTGGTTTATACTGGTTTATACTGGTTTATTCTGGTTCCAATGCATTTCCATGGGGATTTTTGGGTCCGTACTGGTCCATACTGGTCCATACTGGTTTATACTGGTCCATACTGGTTTCCAGGCTATGCCCGGATCCTCCTGGCCGCCGTGGCCTTTTGGCTGATGCGGTTTATACTGGTTTATACTGGTTTATTCTGGTTTCCATGCATTTCTATGGATTTCTATGGGGATTTTTGGGTCCATACTGGTCCATACTGGTTTATACTGGTTTGTACTGGTTCCCAGGCTATGCCCGGATCCTCCTGGCCGCCGTGGCCTTTTGGCTGATGCCCTCCCGGCCGGGGCCAGCGGCCGCCTGCTACGGCCTGGCCGGGCTGCTGGACGCCGTGGACGGACACGTGGCGCGGCTGCTGGGGCAGGGTGAGACTGGGAGCACTGGTTTGTACTGGGAGGGCACTGGGAGGGACTGGGAGGGACTGGGAGGGACTGGGAGGGACTGGGAGGGGACTGGGAGGGACTGGGAGGGACTGGGAGGGACTGGGAGGGGACTGGGAGGGACTGGGATGGACTGGGAGGGACTGGGAGGGAACTGGGATGGACTGGGAGGGAACTGGGAGGGACTGGGAGGGACTGGGAGGGACTGGGAGGGACTGGGATGGAACTGGGAGGGACTGGGAGGGACTGGGAGGGACTGGGAGGGACTGGGAGGGACTGGGAGGGGTTTGGGATGAACTGGTTTATACTGGGAGGGGACTGGGGGGGACTGGGAGGGACTGGGAGGGCTTTGGGAGGCACTGGTTTATACTGGAATGGACTGGGAGGCTCCCAGTTCCAAACTGGGCCAATCCCAGTAGCCATTACTGGTTTTTACTGGTTTTTACTGGTTTTTACCAATTTATTCCATTTTTTTTCCATTTTTTCCGGGTTTTTTTTGTTATACTGGTTTTTACTGGTCCATACTGGTTTATACTGGTTTATACTGGTTTATACTGGTGACAGGCTCCCGTCTGGGCGCCATTTTGACCGATTATACTGGTTTTTACTGGTTTTACTGGTTTTTACCAATTTATTCCATTTTTTTCCCATTTTTTTCCGGGTTTTTTTTGTTATACTGGTTTGTACTGGTCCGTACTGGTCCATACTGGTTTATACTGGTTTATACTGGTTTATACTGGTCCCAGGCTCCCGTCTGGGCGCCATTTTGACCAATTATACTGATTTTTACCCATTTATTCCATTTTTTTTCCATTTTTTCCTGGGTTTTTTCGCTCATACTGGTCCATACTGGTCCATACTGGTCCATACTGGTTTATACTGCTCCATACTGGTTTATACTGGTTTATACTGGTCCCAGGCTCCCGTCTGGGCGCCATTTTGACCGATTATATTGATTTTTACTGTATTTTTACCTTTTTTTTTCCGGGTTTTTTTCGCTCATACTGGTCCATAGTGGTTTGTACTGGTCCATACTGGTTTATACTGGTTTATACTGGTCTCAGGCTCCCGTCTGGGCACCATTTTGACCGATTACACTGATTTTTACCCATTTATTCCATTTTTTTCCCATTTTTTTCCGGGTTTTTTTGCTCATACTGGTCCATACTGGTCCATACTGGTTTATACTGGTTTATACTGGTTTATACTGGTCTCAGGCTCCCGTCTGGGCGCCATTTTGACCGATTACACTGATTTTTACCCATTTATTCGATTTTTTTTCCATTTTTTCCTGGGTTTTTTCGCTCATACTGGTTTATACTGGTTTGTACTGGTCCATACTGGTCCATACTGGTTTATACTGGTTTATACTGGTGCCAGGCTCCCGTCTGGGCGCCATTTTGACAGATTATACTGGTTTTTACTGGTTTTACTGTTTTTTACCAATTTATTCCATTTTTTTCCCATTTTTTTCTGTTTTTTTTTTGTTATACTGGTTCGTACTGGTCCATACTGGTCCATACTGGTCCATACTGGTTTATACTGGTTTTTACTGGTCCCAGGCTCCCATCTGGGCACCATTTTGACCGATTACACTGATTTTTACTGTATTTTTACCGTTTTTTTCCGGGGTTTTTTTGTTATACTGGTTTGTACTGGTCCATACTGGTCCATACTGGTTTATACTGGTTTATACTGGTTTGTACTGGTGCCAGGCTCCCGTCTGGGCGCCATTTTGACCGATTTTACTGATTTTTACCCATTTATTCAATTTTTTTTCCATTTTTTCCTGGGTTTTTTCGCTCATACTGGTTTATACTGGTTTGTACTGGTCCATACTGGTCCATACTGGTCCATACTGGTCCATACTGGTTTATACTGGTTTATACTGGTTTATACTGGTGCCAGGCTCCCGTCTGGGCACCATTTTGACCGATTATACTGATTTTTACTGTATTTTTACCGTTTTTTTCCGGGTTTTTTTTGTTATACTGGTTTGTACTGGTCCATACTGGTTTATACTGGTTTATACTGGTTTTTACTGGTGCCAGGCTCCCGTCTGGGCGCCATTTTGACCGATTACATTGATTTTTACCCATTTATTCCATTTTTTTCCCATTTTTTCCTGGTTTTTTTCGCTCATACTGGTCCATACTGGTCCATACTGGTTTATACTGGTTTATACTGGTTTATACTGGTGCCACAATCCCATCTGGGCGCCATTTTGACCGATTATACTGATTTTTATTCATTTATTCCATTTTTTTTCCATTTTTTTCCTGGGTTTTTTTTGTTATACTGGTTTGTACTGGTCCATACTGGTCCATACTGGTCCATACTGGTTTATACTGGTTTTTACTGGTCCCAGTCTTTCGTCTGGGCGCCATTTTGACTGATTATACTGATTTTTAATGTATTTTTACCGTTTTTTTCGGGGTTTTTTTTGTTATACTGGTCCATACTGGTCCATACTGGTCCATACTGGTCCATACTGGTTTATACTGGTTTATACTGGTGCCAGGCTCCCGTCTGGGCGCCATGCTGGACATGCTGACGGACCGGCTGAGCTCCCTGTGCCTCCTGCTGAACCTGGCGCTGCTTTACCCGCCCTGGGCGCCGCTGCTGCAGCTGGGCGTGGCCCTGGACGTCAGCAGCCATTGGCTGCACATGCACTGGTGGGCGTGGCCAGCGCGGGGGGGCGGGGCCTGAGCAGAAATGGGAATGGGGGGGGTGGGAGGGGAAAATTTGGGGAAAATTTGGGGAAATTTGGGGAAAATTTGGGGAAATTTGGGGAAAATTTGGGGGTTTGGGAGGGAAAAATGGGGGTTTGGGGGCGTGGTTTAGCTCAAAGGGGGCGTGGCTTGGCTGAGAGGGGGCGTGGCCAGGCCCGGGGGGCGTGGCCTGACCAAAAATGGGAAATTCAGGGGTGGGAGGGAAAAATTTGGGGAAAATTTGGGGGAATTTGGGGGAAATTTGGGGAAAATTTGGGGGAATTTGGGGAAATTTGGGGGAATTTGGGGAAAATTTGGGGGAAATTTGGGGAAATTTTGGGAAAATTTGGGGAAATTTTGGGAAAATTCAGGGGTTTGGGAGGGAAAAATGGGAATTTGTGGGCGTGGTTTAGCTCAGAGAGGGCGTGGCTTGATGGGGAGGGGGCGGGGCCTGAGCCAAAATGGGAATGGGGGGGGTGGGAGGGAAAAATTTGGGGGAATTTGGGGAAAATTTGGGAGAATTTGGGGAAAATTTGGGGGAATTTGGGGAAAATTTGGGGAATTTGGGGAAAATTTGGGGGAATTTGGGGGAATTTGGGGAAAATTTGGGGAATTTGGGGGAAATTTGGGGAATTTGGGGAAAATTTGGGGAAATTTGGAGGAATTTGGGGGAATTTGGGGGAAATTTGGGGAAATTTGGGGAAATTTGGGGAAAATTTGGGGGTTTGGGAGGGGAAAATGGGAATTTGGGGGCGTGGCTTGGGTGGAAGGGGTCGTGGCCAGGCCGGGGGGCGTGGCTTGACAAAAATGGGAATTTCAGGGGTGGGAGGGAAAAATTTGGGGGTTTGGGAGGAGAAAATGGGGATTTGTGGGCGTGGTTTAGCTCAGAGGGGGCGTGGCTTCTTGGGGAGGGGCGTGGCCAGACCAAAAATGGGGGGTGGGGGGGGGGTGGGAGGGAGAAATTTGGGAAAAATTTGGGGGAATTTGGGGAAAATTTGGGGGTTTGGGAGGGGAAAATGGGGATTTGGGGGCGTGGCTTAGATTGGAGGGGCGTGGTTTGGTGGGGAGGGGGCGTGGCCTAAGCGGGCGTGGCCTAAAGGGAGATTTGGGGGGTGGGAGATGGAAAATTTGGAATAAAAACGAGAAAAATTTGGGATTTGGGGGCGTGGCTTGAGCGGGGAGGGGGCGTGGCTTTGATGGGGGCGTGGCCTCTGTTTCCCGCCAATCCCGTTCCATATATGGCGATGTGGGCGTGGCCTCCACTTGTTTCCCGCCATTTCCATATATGGTGATGTGGGCGTGGTCCCACAGTTTATGCAAATGGGGTTTTAGCCCCGCCCACCGCTCCATATTTGGCGTTGTGGGCGTGGCCTCCACTTGTTTCCCATTTCCATATATGGCAATGTGGGCGTGGCCGTTTGTTTCCCGCCATTATCCATATATGGCAATGTGGGCGTGGCTTTAATGTGTTCACCACTCCCATTTCCATATATGGCAATGTGGGCGTGGCCTCCAGTTGTTTCCCACCAATTTCCATATATGGCAATGTGGGCGTGGCTTCAATGTGTTCACCACTCCCATATATGGCAATGTGGGCGTGGCCTCCACTTGTCTCCCATTTCCATATATGGCAATGTGGGCGTGGCCTCACCGTTTATGCTAATGGAGGTTTTAGCCCCGCCCACCACTCCATATTTGGCGTTGTGGGCGTGTCCCGCGCTGACCACGCCCCCTCTGGCCCCGCCCCCAGGTCCACCCTGCAGGGGATGACGTCACACAAAGCCCTGGGGGGGGAGGGGCACCCCCTGCTCCGGCGCTACTACGAGAGCAGAGTGAGACTGGGGATACTGGGATGGACTGGGAGGGACTGGGAGGGGACTGGGAGGGGTTAAATGGGGACTGGGAGGGGACTGGGAGGGACTGGGAGGGACTGGGAGGGACTGGGATGGACTGGGAGGGAACTGGGAGGGAACTGGGAGGGGTTAAATGGGGACTGGGAGGGACTGGGAGGGACTGGGATAAACTGGGAGGGGTTAAATGGGAACTGGGATGAACTGGGACAAACTGGGAAAGAACTGGGTTGGGGTTTGGGCTTACTGGGATGAACTGGGAGGGACTGGGATGAACTGGGAGGGGTTAAATGGGAACTGGGCCAAACTGGGATGAACTGGGAAGGACTGGAAGGAACGGGAACAATCCCAGTCCCGAACTGGTGTGAACTGGTGCGATCCCAGTCCCGAACTGGTTTGAACTGGGAGTGGGCGTGTCCCGCGGTGACCCCGCCCCCTCTGCCCCTCCCCCAGGCGCTGCTGTTCCTGCTCTGCGCTGGGAACGAGGGTTCTACTGCTGCCTGTACCTGCTGCACTGGGGGGAGGGGCCGGCCGGTGAGCTGAACTGGTTTATACTGGTTTATACTGGGTTATACTGGTTTATACTGGTTCGGACTGGTTTGGACTGGTTTTGATGGGTTTTGATGGGTTTTGATTGGTTTGGGTTGGTTTGGAGTGGTTTGGGTTGGGAGGGGGGATGGGAGAGGGACTGGGAGAGGTTTGGGGGGACTGGTTTATACTGGTTCTTACTGGTTTATACTGGTTCTTACTGGGTTATACTGGTTCTTACTGGTTTGGACTGGTTTGGTTGGTTTGGACTGGTTTTGATGGGTTTGGGTTGGGAGGGGGGATGGGAGAGGGGCTGGGGGAGGGGGTTTGGGGGCAATGGGAGGGGTTTGTGGGAGTGGTTTATACTGGTTTATACTGGTTTGTACTGGTTCTTACTGGTTTATACTGGGTTATACTGGTTTGGACTGGTTTGGACTGGTTTTGATTGGTTTTGATGGGTTTGGGTTGGTTTGGAGTGGTTTGGGTTGGGAGGGGGGATGGGAGAGGGACTGGGAGGGGTTTGGAGGGACTGGTTTATACTGGTTTATACTGGTTTGTACTGGATTATACTGGGTTATGCTGGTTTATACTGGTTTATACTGGTTTGGACTGGTTTGGGTTGGTTTGGACTGGTTTGGGTTGGGAGGGGGGATGGGAGAGGGGCTGGGAGGGGTTTAGAGGCAATGGGAGGGGTTTGTGGGAATGGTTTATACTGGTTTATACTGGTTTATACTGGTTTATACTGGGTTATGCTGGTTTATACTGGTTTATACTGGTTTGGACTGGTTTGGACTGGTTTGGACTGGTTTTGATGGGTTTTGATTGGTTTGGGTTGGTTTGGGTTGGGAGGGGGGATGGGAGAGGGGCTGGGAGAGGTTTGGGGGGACTGGTTTATACTGGTTTATACTGGTTCTTACTGGTTCTTACTGGTTTATACTGGTTTATGCTGGTTTGGACTGGTTTGGACTGGTTTGGGTGGGTTTGGGTTGGGAGGGGGGATGGGAGAGGGACTGGGAGGGGTTTGGGGGCAATGGGAGGGGTTTGTGGGAGTGGTTTATACTGGTTCTTACTGGTTTATACTGGTTTATACTGGGTGATGCTGGTTTATACTGGGTTATACTGGTTTGGACTGGTTTTGATTGGTTTGGGTTGGAGTGGTTTGGGTTGGGAGGGGGGATGGGAGAGGGACTGGGAGAGGTTTGGGGGGACTGGTTTGTACTGGTTTATACTGGTTCTTACTGGTTCTTACTGGGTTATACTGGTTTGGACTGGTTTGGACTGGTTTGGACTGGTTTGGACTGGTTTTGATTGGTTTGGGTTGGTTTTGATGGGTTTGGGTTGGGAGGGGGGTTGGGAGAGGGGCTGGGAGGGGTTTAGAGGCAATGGGAGGGGTTTGTGGGAGTGGTTTATACTGGTTTATACTGGTTTATACTGGGTTATACTGGTTCGGACTGGTTTTGATTGGTTTGGACTGGTTTGGACTGGTTTTGATTGGTCCTGATTGGTTTGGGTTGGGAGAGGGACTGGGAGGGGTTTGGGGGGACTGGTTTATACTGGTTTATACTGGTTTATACTGGTTTATACTGATTCTTACTGGTTTATACTGGTTTATACTGGTTTGGGTGAGTTTGGACTGGTTTGGGTTGGGAGGGGGGATGGGAGAGGGACTGGGAGGGACTGGGAGGGGTTTGTGGGAGTGGTTTATACTGGTTCAGACTGGTTTGGACTGGTTTTAACTGGTTTTAACTGGTTTTAACTGGTTTTAACTGGTTTCCAACCATTTTTTCTGGGTTTTTTAACTCATACTGGTCCAGACTGGTTTATACTGGTTCTAACTGGTCCGTACTGGTTTCAGACTGGTTTCGGACCGGTTTTAACTGGTTTAAACTGGTTTTAACTGGTTTTTACTGGGGTTTTTTGGTTTTTTTAACTCATACTGGTTCTAACTGGTCCATACTGGTTCTAACTGGTTTATACTGGTTCTAACTGGTCTGTACTGGTTTCAGACTGGTTTCAGACCGGTTTTAACTGGTTTAAATTGGTTTTGATTGGGTTTTTTACTGGGTTTTTTTGGGTTTTTTTGACTCATACTGGTTCTAACTGGTCCATACTGGTTTATACTGGTCCATACTGGTTCTAACTGGTCTGTACTGGTTTCCCGCAGTGTTCCCGGGGGGTCCCGGCCTGGCCAGGTTGGGTTTGTGGCTCGGGGCCCCCCTGGCCGCCCTCAAGACCTTCCTGAACCTTCTGCAGCTGGGCGGGGCCTTGAGGGGCGTGGCCGCCCTGGACGCGGCCGAGAGAGCCCGGAAGCGCTCCTGACCCCTCCCCCACCCCCAAAAACCCCACCCCCAAAAACCCCTCCCCCACCCTTCAAACCCCTCCCCCACCCCTCAAACCCCTCCCCCACCCTTCAAACCCCTCCCCCACCCCAAAAACCCCTCCTCCACCCCAAAAACCCCTCCCCCACCCTTCAAAACCCCTCCCCCACCCCCAAAAACCCCTCCCCCACCCCAAAAAAACCCCTCCCCCACCCTTCAAAAACCCCTCCTCCACCCTTCAAACCCCTCCCCCACCCCAAAAACCCCTCCCCCACCCCCAAAAACCCCTCCCCCACCCCCAAAACCCCTCCCCCATCCCCCAAAACCCCTCCCCCACCCCCAAAACCCCTCCCCCACCCCAAAAACCCCTCCCCCACCCCCAAAAACCCCTCCCCCACCCTTCAAACCCCTCCCCCACCCCCAAAAAACCCCTCCCCCACCCCAAAAACCCCTCCCCCACCCCCAAAACCCCTCCCCCATCCCCAAAAACCCCTCCCCCACCCCTCAAACCCCTCCCCCACCCCAAAAAAAACCCTCCCCCACCCTTCAAACCCCTCCCCCACCCTTCAAACCCCTCCCCCACCCCAAAAACCCCTCCCCCATCTCAAAGCCCCTCCCCCACCCAAAGCCCCTCCCCCCCCGGGCTCAATAAAGAGGATTCGGCCCCTCCCCCACCCCGTGTTTGAGTGTGAGGGGGGAGGGGAGGGGTGGGGGAGGGGCTGGGCTCGTTTGGACCCAAATTCCAACCGAAAAAATCCCAAAATTCCCGAATTCCCCCCAAAAAATTCCCAGGAAAAATTCCCAAAATTCCACCCAAAAAACCCCAAAATTCCACCCAAAAAAATCCAAAATTTCAACCAAAAAATCCAAAGTTCCCATGAAAAATTCCCAAATTCCATCAAAAATTCCCAAATTTCCCACCCCCAAAACCTCCCAAATTCCCAGGAAAAATTCCCAAAATTCCCCTCAAAAAAACCCCCAAAATTCCAACAGAAAAATCTCAAATCCCAAAGAAAAAATTCCCAAATTTTCCCCAAAATCCAACAAAAAATTCCCAAAATCCCATCAAAAACCCCAAATCCCAAGGAAAAATTCCCAAAATTCCCCCAAAAACCCCAAATCCCAAGGAAAAATTCCCAAAATTCCTCCAAAATCCACTCAAAAAATCCCAAAGTTCCCAAATTTTCCCCAAAATTCCACCAAAAAAATCCCCAAATTCCAAAAAAATCCCCAAATTCCCAAATTTTCCCCAAATTCCCACCCCAAAACCCCCAAATTCCGACCCCGGGTGGAAAATTTCTTTCTTTATTTCCCGAGGCTCCGGAATTCCGGGATTTTTTTGGGAATTCCGGGATTTTTCTGGGAATTCCGGGATTTTTCTGGGAATTCCAGGATTTTCTGGGAATTGTTTTTATTCCCCTTCCTTGTCCTCGCCGTGGGTGATGACGTAACAAATGTTCTTGTAGTCCACGTTGCCGGCCACGTCCGGGGGGAAGGCGGCCCACATGTTCTTGATCTGAAATCCAGGGAAATTTGGGAATTTTTTGGAATTTTTTGGGAATTTTTGGAATTTTTTTGGATTTTTTTAGGATTTTTTGGGGATTTTTTGGATATTTTTTGGAATTTTGGGGGATTTTTGGGTGGATTTTTGGGGTTTCAAAGGTCCCAGATGTTCTTGATCTGAAATCCAGGGAATTCCGGGAATTCCAGGGAATTTTTGGGAATTTTTTGGAATTTTTTGGGGAATTTTTGGAATTTTTTTGGGATTTTTATTATTTTTTAAGGATTTTTTGGGGATTTTTTTTTTGTTTTTTGGGGGATTTTTGGGGTTTCAAAGGTCCCAGATGTTCCTGATCTGAAATTTGGGAATTTTCGGGAATTCCAGCGAATTTTGGGGAATTTTTGGGGATTTTTTGGAATTTTTTAGGGAATTTTTGGGGTTTTTTTGGGGGATTTGTGGTTGATTTTGGGATTATTTGAGGTTATTTTGGGGTGATTTTGGGTGATTTTGGGGTGATTTTGGGGTGATTTCAGGTGATTTCGGGTGTTTCTGGGGTAATTTCAGCCGGTTTTGGGGTGATTTTGGGTGTTTTTAGGGTGATTTTGGGTGTTTTTGGGGTGATTTCGGGTGATTTTGGGTGATTTTGGGTGATTTCGAGTGATTTTGGGTGATTTTGGGTGATTTTGGGTATTTTTGTGGTGATTTCCGGTGTTTTTGGGGTGATTTCGGGTGTTTTTGGGGTGATTTCAGCCGGTTTTGGGGTGATTTCAGCCGGTTTTGGGGTGATTTCGGGTGATTTTGGGTGATTTTGGGTGATTTTGGGGTGATTTCCGGTGTTTTTGGGGTGATTTCAGGTGATTTTGGGGTGATTTCGGGTGTTTTTGGGGTGTTTTTGGGGTGATTTCGGCTCTCTCACCTCCTCGGGGGTGAAGCGGTCGCATTGCGTCGTCAGCAGCTCCTCCAGGCTGGGGGAGGGGAGGGAGGGGCGGGGTCACCCCCAAAAGACCCCTCAGGCCCCGCCCCCAACACCCCAAATCCGCCCCTCCCCCATCCCAAACCACCCCCCAAAAATCTCCAAAAAAACCCCAAAACTCCCAAAAAAAAGTCAAAAAAATAAATTAAAAAAAATCTCAAGAAATTCCCAAAAATCCTCCAAAATCCCCCCAAAAAATCCCCCAAAAATCTCCAAAAAACCCCCCCAAAAGATAAAAAAAAAAATCCCAAAAAATTCCCAAAAAACCTCCAAAATCCCCCCAAAATTTCCCAAAAAAATCTCCAAAATTCCCCCCTAAACATCCCCAAAAAATCCCTTCAAAATTCCCAATTAAATCCCCCCAAAAAAATTTAAAAAAACCCCAAAAATCACATTAAAATCTCTGCCAAAAATCCCCGAAATTCCCGTTAAAACCCCTCAAAAAATCCCATTAAAATCCCATTAAAATTCAAAAAAATTCCCAAAAAAAATCCCATAAAAATCCCCCCAAAAATTCCCACAAAATAAAAAAAAAAAAAAAAAAACAAAAAAATCTAAAAAAAATCCCATTAAAATCCAGAAGAAATAAAAAAAATCCCCCAAAAAATCCAAGAAAATTCCAAAAAAATTCCAAAAAAATTCCCAAAAAATCCCTTTTGCTTTCCCCTCCCCCCGCCCCTCCCCCCGCCCCTCCCCCCGCCCCTCCCCCACTCACAAGCTCTTCTTGATGGAGCCTTTCCCGTCCGGGTCCAGCACCTTGAAGGCGCCCATGATGACGTCCTCGGGGTCCGCTCCTGGAGGGGGGGGGAGGGGCGGGGGGGAGGGGTCAGCCTCGGGTGGGGGAGGGGAGGGGGGAGGGGATCTTTTTGGGGATTTTTTTGAAATTTTTGGGGATTTTTTGGGGGATTTTTTGGGAATTTTTTGGGATTTTTGGGGGGGTTTCTTTGGGGATTTTTTGGGATTTTTTGGGGAATTTTTTGGGGATTTTTTTGGATTTTTTTGGGGATTTTTTTGGAATTTTTTGAATTTTTGGGGGGATTTTTTTTGGGATTTTTGGGGGGATTTTTGGGGAATTTTTTGGAATTTTTTGGGGGATTTTTTTGGGTTTTTTGGGGA
>NC_081282.1:3089507-3186828 GCF_030490865.1 Poecile atricapillus | reverse complement strand
TCCCAAAATTCACCCAAAATTCACAAAAAATTACCAAAATTCACCCAAAATTCACAAAAAAATTACCAAAAATTCTCAAAAAAATTCACCCAAAATTCACCCAAAATTCACCAAAATTCACCAAAAATTCACCCAAAATGCACCAAAAAAATCACAAAAAATCCCCAAAAAATCCCCAAAAATCCCAAAAAATCCCAAAAAATCATAAAAAATCCCCAAAAATCCCCAAAAAATCCCCAAAAAATCCAAAAAAATCCCCAAAAAATCCCCAAAATATCCCCAAAAAATCCCAAAAAATCCCCTTAAAAATCCCCTTAAAAATCACATTTTTTCCCCAAAAACCCCTCTAAAAATCGCATTTTTCCCTCTAAAAATCACATTTTTTGCTCTAAAATCTTCATTTTTTCACCGAAAAACTTCATTTTTGTTTTTCCCAAAATCCCAATTTTTTTCCCCATTTTTGTTTTCTCGTCCCCAGATTCCTGTGAGGATTTTGGGGGTCACCCCCTGTCCCCGTTCCCCTGGTTCCACGGGACGCTGTCGCGGCTGCGGGCGGCTCAGCTGGTGCTGCAGGGGGGCCCGGGGACCCTCCCCAAATCCCCCCAAAATACCCCCAAAATCACCCCAAAAATCCACCCAAAAATCATCCAAAAATACCCCAAAATTCACCCAAAATTCACACAAAATTCACCCAAAATTCACCAAAAATTCACCCAAAATTCACCAAAAATTCAACAAAAATTCAACAAAAATTCATCAAAAATTCATCAAAAATTCACCCAAAATTCACCAAAACTCCCCAAAAATCCCCAAAAAAATCCCTAAAAAATCCCAAAAAAAATCCCAAAAAATCCCAAAAAAATCCCAAAAAATCCCCAAAAAATCCCAAAAAAATCCCAAAAAAATCCCCCAAAAAATCCCAAAATAATCCCAAAAAAAGCCAAAAAAATCCCAAAAAAATCCCCCAAAAAGCCAAAAAAATCCCAAAAAAATCCCCAAAAAATCCTCTTATAAATCCCAATTTTAGCTCTAAAAATCTCTCTAAAAATCACATTTTTTGCTCTAAAATCTTCATTTTTTCACTGAAAAACTTCATTTTTTTTTTCTAAAATCCCATTTTTTTTCCCAAATTCCCATTTTTTTTCCCCAGATCCGTGTGAGGATTTTGGGGGTCACCCCCTGTCCCCGTTCCCCTGGTTCCACGGGACGCTGTCGCGGCTGCGGGCGGCTCAGCTGGTGCTGCAGGGGGGCCCGGGGGCTCACGGGCTGTTCCTGGTGCGGCAGAGCGAGACCCGGAGAGGGGAATTCGTGCTCACCTTCAACTTCCAGGGGAAAGCCAAGGTGGGATTTGGGGGGGAAAAAACGGGATTTTGGGAAAAATGGGAATTTTGGGTGAAAAAAGGGAAAAAAAATGGGAATTTTTGGTGAAAAAATGGGGGTTTTATGTTAAAAAATGAGGTTTTTATGGAGAAAAAATGGGATTTGTTAGGGGAATAATGGGGGGGTTGGAGAGAAAAAATGGGAATTTGGGGAAAAAATGGGAATTTTGGGAAAAAAGAGAGAAAAAAATGGGGATTTTGCGTGAAAAAATGGGAAAAAAATGGGATTTTTTGGTGAAAAAATGAGATTTTTAGGTTAAAAAATGCAGTTTTTAGGGGGAAAAATGGGGTTTTTAGAGGGATTTTTTTGGGGGAAAATGGGATTTTGGAGAAAAAATGGGATTTTGGGAAAAAATGGGAATTTTGGGAAAAAAATGGGATTTTTAGGTGAAAAACTGGATTTTTTATGTGAAAAAATGAGAATTTTAGGGGGAAAAATGGGATTTTTTAGGGGGGAAATGGGGGGGTTGGAGGGAAAAAATGGGAATTTGGGGAAAAAATGGGAATTTTTTGGGAAAAACGGAAAAAAATGGGAATTTTGGGTGAAAAAATGGAGTTTTTAGGTGAAAAAATGGGGTTTTTACGTTAAAAAATGAGAATTTTAGGGGGAAAATGGGATTTTTTAGGGGGGGAAATGGGGGGGTTGGAGGGAAAAAATGGGAATTTGGGGAAAAAATGGGAATTTTGGGAAAAAACGGAAAAAAATGGGAATTTTGGGTGAAAAAAGAGAAAAAAATGGGATTTTTTGGTGAAAAAATGGGATTTTTAGGTTAAAAAATGGAGTTTTTAGGGGGAAAAATTGGATTTTTTAGGGGGGGAAATGGGAATTTTGGGGAGAAAAATGGGATTTGGGGAAAAAATGGGAATTTTGGGGAAAAAATGGGAATTTTGGGAAAAAAATGGGGATTTTGGGTGAAAAAATGGGATTTTTAGGTGAAAAAATGGGGATTTTATGTTAAAAAATGGGGGTTTTATGGGGAAAAAATGTAATTTTTTGAGAGATTTTTTTGGGGAAAAAATGTGATTTTTGGGGAGAGAAATGGGATTTGGGAAAAAATGGGAATTTTGGGAAAAAACAGAAAAAAATGGGGATTTTGGGTGAAAAAATGGAGTTTTTAGGTGAAAAAATGGGATTTTTATGTTAAAAAATGGGGTTTTTATGGGGAAAAATGGGATTTTTTGAGAGGTTTTTTGGGGAAAAAATGGGATTTTTAGGGGGGAAATGGGAATTTTGGAGAAAAAAAAGGGATTTTGGGAAAAAATGGGAATTTTGGGAAAAAATGGGAATTTTGGGTGAAAAAATGGGATTTTTAGAGGGATTTTTGGGGGAAAAATGAGATTTTTGGGGGGTAAATGGGGTTTGAGGGGAGTTCGTGCTCAGCTTCAACTTCCAGGGGAAAGCCGAGGTGAGATTTGGGGGGAAAAACCGGGATTTTGGGAAAAAACAGAAAAAAAATGGGGATTTTGGGTGAAAAAACGGAAAAAAAATGGGATTTTTTGTTGAAAAAATGCAGTTTTTAGGGGGGAAAAATTGGATTTTTAGAGGGATTTTTTGGGGGAAAATGGGATTTTTCGGGGAAAAATGGGATTTTGGGAAAAAATGGGAATTTTGGGGAAAAAATGGGAATTTTAGGTGAAAAAATGGAGTTTTTATGTTAAAAAATGGGGGGTTTTATGGGGAAAAAATGGGATTTTTAGAGGGATTTTTTGGGGAAAAAATGAGATTTTTAGGTTAAAAAATGCAGTTTTTAGGGGGAAAAATGGGATTTTTAGAGGGATTTTTTTGGGGGAAAATGGGATTTTTCGGGGAAAAATGGGATTTTGGGAAAAAATGGGAATTTTGGGGAAAAAATGGGAATTTTAGGTGAAAAAATGGAGTTTTTATGTTAAAAAATGGGGGTTTTATGGGGAAAAAATGGGATTTTTAGAGAGATTTTTTTGGGGAAAAAATGGGATTTTTGGGGAGAGAAATGGGATTTGGGGAAAAAAGTGGGATTTTGGGAAAAATGGGGAAAAAATGGGGATTTTGGGTGAAAAAAGGGAAAAAAAAGGGATTTTTAGGTGAAAAAATGGGATTTTTCGAGGGATTTTTGGGGGAAAAAAACGGGATTTTGGGGGGAGGGAAATGGGATATTTAGAGAGAGAAATGAGAATTTTTAGGGAAAAATGGGATTTGGGGAGAAAAGTGGGAATTTTGGGAAAAAATGGGATTTTTTGGTGAAAAAATGGATTTTTTATGTGAAAAAATGAGAATTTTAGGGGGAAAAATGGGATTTTTTAGGGGGGAAATGGGGGGGTTGGAGGGAAAAAACGGGAATTTGGGGAAAAAATGGGAATTTGGGGAAAAACGGAAAAAAATTGGGATTTTGGGTGAAAAAATGGGGATTTTAGGTGAAAAAATGGGAATTTTAGGTTAAAAAATGCAGTTTTTAGGGGGAAAAATGGGGTTTTTAGAGGGATTTTTTTTGGGGAAAATGGGATTTTGGGGAAAAATGGGAATTTTGGGGAAAAAATGGGAATTTTGGGGAAAAAACGGGAATTTTAGGTGAAAAAATGGGGGTTTTATGTTAAAAAATGAGAATTTTGGGGGAAAAAATGGGATTTTTTAGGGGGCAAATGGGAAATTTGGGGAGAGAAATGGGATTTGGGGAAAAAAGTGGGAATTTTGGGAAAAAAATGGGAATTTTGGGTGAAAAAATAGAGATTTTAGGGGAATAAATGGGATTTTTGGGGGGGAAATGGGGATTGAGGGGAGTTCGTGCTCAGCTTCAACTTCCAGGGGAAAGCCAAGGTGGGATTTGGGGGGAAAAAACGGGATTTTGGGAAAAAACAGAAAAAAAATGGGAATTTTGGGTGAAAAATCGGAAAAAAAATGGGATTTTTTGGTGAAAAAATGAGATTTTTAGGTTAAAAAATGCAGTTTTTAGGGGGAAAAATGGGATTTTTAGAGGGATTTTTTTGGGGGAAAATGGGATTTTGGGGAAAAAAATGGGATTTGGGAAAAAATGGGAATTTTGGGGAAAAAACGGGAATTTTAGGTGAAAAAATGGGGGTTTTATGTTAAAAAATGAGAATTTTAGGGGGAAAAAATGGGATTTTTTAGGGGGCAAATGGGAAATTTGGGGAGAGAAATGGGATTTGGGGAAAAAAGTGGGAATTTTAGGGAAAAAATGGGATTTTTAGGTGAAAAAAATGGGAATTTTTGGTGAAAAAATGGGAATTTTAGGTTAAAAAATGGGAATTTTAGGGGGAAAAAATGGGATTTTGAGAGGGATTTTTGGGGAAAAAATGGGATTTTTTTGGGAAAATGGAAATTTTGGAGAAAAAAATGGGATTTTGGGAAAAAATGGGATTTTGGGTGAAAAAATGGGAATTTTGGGTGAAAAAATGGAGATTTTAGGGGAATAAATTGGGTTTTTGGGGGGGAAATGGGGTTTGAGGGGAGTTCGTGCTCAGCTTCAACTTCCAGGGCAAAGCCAAGGTGGGATTTGGGGGGAAAAACCGGGATTTTGGGAAAAATGGGGATTTTGGGAAAAAAAATGGGAATTCTGGGTGAAAAAAAGGAAAAAAAATGGGGTTTTTTGGAGAAAAAAAGGGATTTTTAAAGGGATTTTGGGGGGGAAAATGTGGTTTTTGAGGTTCCTCTCCCCATTTTTGGGTTCAATTCCCCAATTTTTGGGTTCAATTCCTCAATTTTTGGGATTAATTCCCCAATTTTGGGCTCAATTCCTCAATTTTTGGGCTCAATTTCCCATTTTTGGGCTCAATTCCCCAATTTTTGGGCTCAATTCCCCATTTTTAGGGTCAATTCTCCATTTTCAGGGTCAATTTCTCCATTTTTGGGCTCAATTTCCCAATTTTTGGGCTCCTTTCCCCATTTTCAGGGTCAATCTCTCCATTTTTGGGCTCAATTTCTCCATTTTTGGGCTCAATTTCCCATTTTTAGGGTCAATTTCCCCATTTTTAGGGTCAATTTTTCCATTTTCGGGGTCAATCTCTCCATTTTTGGGCTCAATTCCCCAATTTTTGGGCTCAATTCCCCATTTTTGAGGTTCCTCTCCCCATTTTTGGGTTCAATTTCTCAATTTTGGGGTTTTTTTCCCTTCCAGCACCTCCGTCTGTCTCTGAACGAGGCCGCCCAGTGCCGTGTCCAGCACCTCTGGTTCCAGAGCATTTTTGACATGCTGGAACATTTCCGGCTCCATCCCATCCCCCTCGAGTCCGGGGGTCCCAGCGACGTCACCTTGCTCAGCTACGTGGTGGCATCGCACAGGATCTGGGGTAGGGGGGCTCAGATTTGGGTCTGGGGGCTCAAATTTGGGGTCTGGGGGGGATTTGGGCTCTCAAACGGGGGATTTGGGGCTTTAATTTGGGTCTCGGGTCTTTATTTGGGGTCTGGGGTCCCAAATTGGGGATTTGGGGCCCAAAATTGGGGATTTGGGGTCCTAAAAGGGGGATTTGGGGGGGTCTGGGGTCTTTATTTGGAGTTTGGGGTCTCAAATTGGGGATTTTGGGGCTCAAATTTGGGGTCTGGGGGCTTTGATTGGGGTCTGGGGTCTCAAATTGGGGGTTTGGAGTCTCAAATTGGGGGTCTGGGGTCTTTATTTGGGGTCTGGGGTCTCAATTTGGGGATTTGGGGTCTCAAATTGGGGGTCTGGGGTCTCAAATGGGGATTTTTGGGGGTCTGGGGGTCTCTAATTGGGGTCTGGGGTCTCAAATTGGGGGTTTGGGGTCTCAAGTTGGGGGTCTGGGGTCTCAAATTTGGGGTCTGGGGGCTTTAATTTGGGTCTGGAGTCCAAAATGTGGGGGTTTGGGGTCTTTATTTGGGGTTTGGGGGAGATTTGGGGTCTCAAATTGGGGGTCTGGGGTCTCAAATGGGGGATTTGGGGTCTCAAATTGGGGATTTGGGGGCTTAAATTTGGGGCTGGAGTCTTTATTTGGGGTCTGGGGTCTCAAATGGGGAATTTTGGGGGTTTGGGGTCTCTAATTGGGGTCTGGGGGTCTTTAATTGGGGTCTGGGGTCTCCAATTGGGGATTTGGGGAGGGTTTGGGGGGATTTGGGGAGGGTTTGGGGGGTCCCCCTCGAGTCCGGGGGTCCCAGCGACGTCACCTTGCTCAGCTACGTGGTGGCTTCACACAGGATCTGGGGTAGGGGGGCTCAAATTGGGTCTGGGGGCTTTAATTTGGGGTTTGGGGGAGATTTGGGGTCCTAAAATGGGGATTTTGGGTCTTTATTTGGGGTCTGGGAGCTTTAATTGGGGGTTTGGGGTCTCAAATTGGGGGTTTGGGGTCTTTATTTGGGGTCTGGGGGCTTTAATTTGGGGTCTGGGGGCTCAAAAAAGGCATTTTGGGGTTCAGATTTGGGTCTGGGGTCTTTATTTGGGGTCTGGGGTCTCAAATTGGGTGTCTTGGGGTCCAAAATTGGGGATTTGGGGGCTTTAATTTGGGGCTGGGGTCTCAAATTGGGGATTTTGGGGCTTTAATTGGGGTCTGGGGTCTTTATTTGGGGTCTGGGGTCTCAAATTGGGGATTTGGGGTCTTTATTTGGGGTCTGGGGGCTTTAATTGGGGTCTGGGGTCTCAAATTGGGGATTTTGGGGCTCAAATTTGGGGTCTGGGGGCTTTGATTGGGGTCTGGGGTCTCAAATTGGGGGTTTGGAGTCTCAAATTGGGGGTCTGGGGTCTTTATTTGGGGTCTGGGGGCTCAGATTTGGGGATTTGGGGTCTTTATTTGGGGTCTGGGGGCTTTAATTTGGGGTCTGGGGTCTCAAATTTGGGGTCTGGGGTCTCAAATTGGGGATTTGGGGTCTCAAATTGGGATTTTGGGGGGTCTGGGGGGCTTTATTTGGGGTCTTGGGGGTCTTTATTTGGGGTTTGGGGTCTCAAATTGGGGGTTTGGGGTCCTAAAAGGGGGATTTGGGAGGGTCTGGGGGTCTTTATTTCGGGTCTGGGGTCTCAAATGGGGAATTTTGGGGGTCTGGGGGTCTTTAATTGGGGTCTGGGGTCTCCAATTGGGGATTTGGGGAGGGTTTGGGGGGATTTGGGGAGGGTTTGGGGGGTCCCCCTCGAGTCCGGGGGTCCCAGCGACGTCACCTTGCTCAGCTACGTGGTGGCTTCCCACAGGATCTGGGGTAGGGGGGCTGGAATTGGGTCTGGGGGCTTTTAATTGGGATTTGGGATCCAAAATTGGGGATTTGGGGCTTTAATTTGGGGATTTTGGGTCTTTATTTGGGGTCTGGGGGCTTTAATTTGGGGTCTGGGGGCTCAAAAAGGGGATTTTGGGGTTCAGATTTGGGTCTGGGGGCTTTAATTTGGGGTCTGGGGTCTCAAATTGGGGATTTTGGGGTCTCAAATTGGGTATTTGGGGTCCTAAAATGGTGATTTAGGGGATTTAATTTGGGTCTGGGGTCTCAAATTTGGGGATTTGGGATCTTTATTGGGGATTTGGGGGCTTTAATTTGGGGTCTGGGGGTCTTTAATTTGAGTCTGGGGTCTCAAATGGGGCATTTGGGGGGCTTTGGGGGGCTGGAATTGGGGTCTGGGGTCTCTATTTGGGTGTTTTGGGGTCCTAAATGGGACATTTTGGGGGTCTGGGGGTCTTTAATTTGGGTCTGGGGGCTCAAAAAGGGGATTTTGGGGTTCAGATTTGGGTTTGGGGTCTTTATTTGGGGTCTGGGGGTTTTAATTTGGGGTCTGGGGGCTTTAATTTGGGGATTTTGGGTCTTTATTTGGGGTCTGGGGTCCAAAATTGGGGATTTGGGGTCCTAAAAGGGGGATTTGGGGGGGTCTGGGGGTCTTTATTTGGGGTCTGGGGTCTCAAAAAGGGGGGTTGGGGTCTCAAATGGGGGATTTTGGGGGGCCTGGGGGTCTCTAATTGGGGTCTGGGGTCTCTAATTGGGGGTCTGGGGTCTCAAATTGGGCATTTGGGGGAGTTTGGGGGTCTTTAATTGGGGTCTGGGGTCTCCAATTGGGGATTTGGGGAGGATTTGGGGGGATTTGAGGGGATTTGGGGAGGGTTTGGGGAGGGTTTGGGGGGTCCCCCTCGAGTCCGGGGGTCCCAGCGACGTCACCTTGCTCAGCTCCGTGGTGGCATCGCACAGGATCTGGGATAGGGGGGCTCGAATTGGGTCTGGGGGCTCAGATTTGGGGTCTGGGGTCTTTAATTTGGGGTCTGGGGGCTCAAAAAGGGGATTTTGGGGTTCAGATTTGGGTCTGGGGGCTCAAATTGGGGATTTGGGGGCTCAGATTTGGGGTCTGGGGGCTCAAATTTGGGGATTTTGGGTCTTTATTTGGGGTCTGGGGTCTCAAATTTGGGGTCTGGGGGCTTTAATTTGGGATTTGGGGTCTTTAATTTGGGGTCTGGGGGGCTTTGATTGGGGTCTGGGGTCTCAAATTGGGGATTTTGGGGCTCAAATTTGGGGTCTGGGGTCTTAATTTGGGGTCTGGGGGCTCAAAAAGGGGATTTTGGGGTTCAGATTTGGGGTCTGGGGGTCTTTATTTGGGGTGTGGGGTCTCAAATTTGGGGTTTGGGGGAGATTTGGGGTCCTAAAATGGGGATTTGGGGTCTTTATTTGGGGTCTGGGGTCTCAAAAAGAGGATTTGGGGTCTCAAATTTGGGGTGTGGGGGCTTTAAGTTGGGTCTGGGGGCTCAGATTTGGGGTCTGGGGTCTTTATTTGGGGTTTGGGGGAGATTTGGGGTCTCAAATTGGGGGTCTGGGGTCTTTATTTGGAGTTTGGGGGTCCTTAATTGGGGTCTGGGGTCTCAAATGGGGAATTTTGGGGGGCTGGGGGTCTCTAATTGGGGTCTGGGGTCTCAAAAAAGGGGGTCTGGGGTCTCTAATTGGGGTCTGGGGTCTCTAATTGGGGATTTGGGGAGGATTTGGGGGGATTTGAGGAGGGTTTGGGGGGATTTGGGGGGATTTGGGGAGGGTTTGGGGGGTCCCCCTCGAGTCCGGGGGTCCCAGCGACGTCACCTTGCTCAGCTACGTGGTGGCTTCACACAGGATTTGGGGTAGGGGGGCTCAGATTTGGGTCTGGGGGCTCAGATTTGGGGTCTGGGGGCTCAGATTTGGGGTCTGGGGGCTTTAATTTGGGGTTTGGGGTCCCAAATTGGGGATTTTTGGGCTCAAATTTGGGGTCTGGGGTCTCAAATTTGGGGTCTGGGGGCTCAAAAAGGGGATTTGGGGTCTTTATTTGGGGTCTGGGGGCTTTAATTGGGGTGTGGGGTCTCAAATTGGGGATTTGGGGCCCAAATTTGGGGATTTAGGGGCTTTAATTTGGGTCTGGGGTCTATATTTGGGGTCTGGGGGCTTTAATTTGGGGTTTGGGGGAGATTTGGGGTCCTAAAATGGGGATTTGGGGTCTTTATTTGGGGTCTGGGGGCTCAAATTTGGGGTCTGGGGGCTTTAATTTGGGATTTGGGGTCTTTAATTTGGGGTCTGGGGGGCTTTGATTGGGGTCTGGGGTCCCAAATTGGGGATTTGGGGTCTCAAATTTGGGGTCTGGGGTCTCAAATTTGGGGTCTGGGGGCTTTAATTTGGGGATTTTGGGTCTTTATTTGGGGTCTGGGGGCTTTATTTGGGGGTTTGGGGTCTCAAATTGGGGATTTGGGACCCAAATTTGGGGATTTAGGGGCTTTAATTTGGGTCTGGGGGCTCAGATTTGGGGTCTGGGGGCTTTAATTTGGGGTTTGGGGGAGATTTGGGGTCCTAAAATGGGGATTTGGGGTCTTTATTTGGGGTCTGGGGTCTCAAATGGGAGATTTGGGGTCTCAAATTGGGGGTCTGGGGTCTCAAATGGGGAATTTTGGGGGTCTGGGGGTCTTTAATTTGGGATCTGGGGTCTCAAATTTGGGGTCTGGGGTCTCAAATGAGGCATTTTGGGGTCCTAAATTGGGGTCTGGGGTCTTTATTTGGGGTCTGGGGTCTCAAATTGGGCATTTGGGGGAGTTTGGGGGTCTCAAATTTGGGGTCTGGGGTCTCAAATTGGGGATTTTGGGGAATTTTGGGGGTCTGGGGTTTCAAATTTGGGGAATTTTGGGGAATTTTGGGGATTTTGGGGGGTCTGGGGTCCCAAATTTGTGAATTTTTGGGGTCTGGGGTCTCAAATTTTGGGATTTTTTGGGAATTTTGGGGAATTTTGGGGGTCTGGGGTCTCAAATTTGGAAATTTTGGGGTCTGGGGTCTCAAATTTGGGAATTTTGGGGGGTCTGGGATCCCAAAATTGGGAATTTTGAGGCTCTGGGGTCCCAAATTTGGGGAGTTTTGGGGAATTTTGGGGGTCTGGGGTCTGAAATTTTGGGAATTTTGGGAATTTTGGGGGTCTGGGGTCTCAAATTTGGGGAATTTTGGGGAGTTTTGGGGGTCTGGGGTCTCAAAATTGGGAATTTTGGGGTCTGGGGTCTCAAATTTTGGGATTTTTGGGGAATTTTGGGGGTCTGGGGCCTCAAATTTGGGAATTTTGGGGAATTTGGGGGATTTTGGGGGGTCTGGGGTCTCAAATTTGGGAATTTTGGGGTCTGGGGTCCCAAAATTGGGAATTTTTGGGGTCTGGGGTCCCAAATTTTGGGATTTTTGGGGAATTTTGGGGGTCTGGGATCCCAAATTTTGGGAATTTTGGGAAATTTGGGGATTTTGGGGTCCCAAATTTTGGGAATTTTGGGAATTTTGGGAATTTTGGGGTCTGGGATCCCAAATTTGTGAATTTTTGGGGTCTGGAGTCCCAAATTTGGGAATTTTGGGGTCCCAAATTTTGGGAATTTTGGGAAATTTGGGAATTTTGGGGTCTCAAATTTGGGGAATTTTGGGAAATTTGGGGATTTTGGGGTCTCAAATTTTGGGAATTTTGGGGAATTTTGGGGATTTTGGGGTCTCAAATTTGGGGGATTTTGGGAATTTGGGGGATCTGGGATCCCAAATTTGGGGAATTTTGGGGATTTTGGGGTCTGGGATCTCAAATTTGGGAATTTTGGGAAATTTGGGGATTTTGGGGTCCCAAATTTTGGGAATTTTGGGGTCTGGGGTCCCAAATTTGGGGAATTTTGGGAATTTTGGGAATTTTTGGGGAATTTTTCCCGACGTTTCTCCCCTCCCCTCCCCCCCCCCAGGT
Source organism: Poecile atricapillus (assembly GCF_030490865.1). Lineage (NCBI taxonomy): Eukaryota > Metazoa > Chordata > Aves > Passeriformes > Paridae > Poecile > Poecile atricapillus. Next base: position 3,175,343 of record NC_081282.1, on the reverse strand, counting down.
CGCTCCGGGAGCCGCTCGACCCTCGCCGACCCCTCCCCCACCCCCCAGGACCCCCCGGACCCCCCCTCCCCTCCCCCCGCCCCTCCCCCACCCCCCGATTGACCCCTCCCCCCCCTCCCCCACCCCCCAAATTTTTTGGGGGGGAAATTTTGGAAAAAAAATGGAAAAAAAATGGAAAAAAAAATCCAAAATTTTGTGGCGTCGTCATTGAGGGGGGGGAGGGGCGGGAGGGGGGTGGGAGGGGCGGGGGGAGGGTCCCGGAATTTTGGGGAATTTTTTTTCCCAATTTTTGGGATTTTTTTCCCCAATTTTGGGGGATTTTTTTCCCAATTTTGGGGGGATTTTTTCCCAATTTTTGGGAATTTTTCCCCCAATTTTTTGGCATTTTTTCCCAAATTTTTGTGGATTTTTCCCAGTTTTTTGGGGTTTTTTCCCAATTTTTTGGGATTCTTTCCCAATTTTTTTGAATTTTTTCCCAAATTTTTGGGGATTTTTTTCCCAAATTTTGGGATTTTTTCCCCAATTTTTTATGGATTTTTCCCGATTTTTTTGGATTTTTTTCCCCAATTTTTTGAGATTTTTTTCCCCAATTTTTTGTGGATTTTTCCCGATTTTTGGGGGATTTTTTTCCCAATTTTTTGGGGAATTTTTCCTGACTATTGGGAATTTTTTTCCCTATTTTTGGGGATTTTTTTACCAATTTTTGTGGGATTTTTTCCCAAATTTTGAGAATTTTTTCCCCAATTTTTTTGAATTTTTTCCCAATTTTTGGGAATTTTCTTTCCCCAATTTTTTGAGATTTTTTTCCTAATTTTTTGTGGATTTTTCCCGATTTTTAGGGATTTTTTTCCCAAATTTTGAGATTTTTTCCCCAATTTTTGGGGATTTTTTTCCCAATTTTTGGGGATTTTTTTCCCAATTTCTGGGAATTTTTTTCCCAAATTTTGAGATTTTTTCCCCAATTTTGGGGGGATTTTTCCCAATTTTTTGAGATTTTTTTCCCCAATTTTTTGTGGATTTTTCTCGATTTTTGGGAATTTTTTTCCCAATTTTTGTGGATTTTTCCCGATTTTTGGGGATTTTTTTCCCCAATTTTTTGTGTGTGGATTTTTCCCAATTTTTGGGAATTTTTTCCCAATTTTGGGGAATTTTATTCCCAATTTTTGGGGATTTTTTTCCCAATTTTTGGGGATTTTTTTACCAAATTTTGAGATTTTTTCCCCAATTTTTTGTGGATTTTTCCCAATTTTTGGGAATTTTTTTCCCAATTTTGGGGAATTTTATTCCCAAATTTTGAGAATTTTTTTTCCCAATTTTTTTGTGGATTTTTCCCAATTTTTTGGATTTTTTTTCCCCATTTTTGGGTCAAATTTGGGGTTTTTTGGGATCTTCTTCATCCTCATCATCATCATCCTCAAACTGGTCCAAACTGGTCCAAACTGGTCCAAACTGGTCCAAACTGGTCGCATTTAGGATTCGGGGTCATCCCAAATTGGGTCAAATTCGGGATTTTTTGGGTCATCCCGGGCCAGGTCCCAAAGTCTCCAAAATTCGTCGTCGCTGAGCTCTTCCTCATCTTCATCATCCTCAAACTGGTCCAAACTGGTCCAAACTGGTCCAAACTGGGAGCGTTTTTGGGGTCGATTCTGGGGTTTTTGGGGTCGTTTTTGGGGTCCCGTTTCGGGTTTTGGAGGCCCCAAAATTGGGTCAAATTTGGGGGTTTTTGGGTCTTCGTCTTCCTCATCCTCCTCATCCTCAAACTGGTCCAAACTGGGACGAACTGGGACGAACTGGGAGCGTTTTTGGGGTTGATTCTGGGGTTTTTGGGGTCGTTTTTGGGGTTTTTGGGAGCCCCAAATTGGGTCAAATTTGGGGTTTTTGGGATGGTCCCAAAATGGGTCAAATTTGGGGGTTTTTGGGTCTTCGTCTTCCTCATACTCCTCATCCTCAAACTGGTCCAAACTGGTCCAAACTGGGACGAACTGGGAGCGTTTTTGGGGTCGATTCTGGGGTTTTTGGGGTCGTTTTTGGGGTCTCGTTTTGGGTTTTGGAGACCCCAAAATTGGGCGAAATTTGGGGTTTTTGGGATTTTCTGGAACCTTCTCAGAACCTTCTGGAACCTCAGAACCTTCTGGAAACTCCTCAGAACCTTCCAGAACCTTCTCAGAACCTTCTGGAACCTCCCCAGAACCTTCTGGAAACTCCTCAGAACCTTCTGGAAACTCCCCAGAACCTTCCAGAACCTCCTCAGAACCTTCCAGAACATCCTTAGAACCTTCTAAGATCTCCTCAGAACCTTCTGGAAACTCCTCAGAACCTTCCAGAACCTTCTCAGAACGTTCTGGAAACTCCTCAGAATCTTCTAAAACCTCCTCAGAACCTTCCGGAAACTCCTCAGAACCTTCCAGAACCTCCTCAGAACCTTCTGAAACCTCCTCAGAACGTTCTGGAACTTTCTCAGAACCTTCCAGAACCTTCTTAGAACCTTCTGGAACCTCCCCAGAACCTTCTGGAAACTCCTCAGAACCTTCCAGAACCTCCTCAGAACCTTCTGGAAACTCCTCAGAACCTTCCAGAACCTTCTCAGAACCTTCCAGAACCTTCTTAGAACCTTCTGGAAACTCCTCAGAACCTTCTGGAAACTCCTCAGAACCTTCTGGAAACTCCTTGGAACCTCCCAGAACCTTCTCAGAACCTTCTGGAACCTCCTTAGAACCTTCTGGAACCTTCTTAGAACCTTCTGAGAACTTCTCAGAACCTTCCAGAACCTTCTCAGAACCTTCTGGAAACTCCCCAGGACCTTCCAGAACCTTCTCAGAACCTTCTGAAACCTCCTCAGAACCTTCTGGAAACTCCTCAGAACTTTCCAGAACCTTCTTAGAACTTCTTGAAACCTCCTCAGAACCTCCCAGAACCTCCTCAGAATGTTCCAGAACCTCCTTAGAACCTTCTGGAAACTCCTCAGAACCTTCTGGAAACTCCTCAGAACCTTCTGGATACTCCTTGGAACCTCCCAGAACCTTCTCAGAACCTTCTGGAACCTCCTTAGAACCTTCTGGAACCTCCTCAGAACCTTCTGGAAACTCCTCAGAACCTTCTGGAAACTCCTCAGAACCTTTTGGAACCTCCCCAGAACCTTCTGGAAACTCCTCAGAACCTTCCAGAACCTCCTTAGAACCTTCTGAAACCTCCTCAGAACCTTCCGGAAACTCCTCAGAACCTTTTGGAACCTCCCCAGAACCTTCTGGAACCTCCTCAGAACCTTCCAGAACCTTCTCAGAACCTTCCAGAACGTCCTTAGAACCTTCTGGAACCTCCCAGAACCGATGGAAAACCTCGGTCTCCTCCAACTCCTCCAACTCCTCCTCCCCTTCCTCATCGTCCACTCCGAACTCCGGCCACTCCGACCCTTTTGGTGGCCACTCCGACCCTTTTGGTGGCCACTCCGACCCCTCCTGGACTCCGGCCCCGCCCCGGGGAGCGACCGGGACGTAATCGTGACACCACGGCCCGGCCAGAGCCGGCCCACACCGAACGGTCACTCCAAAGTCCAAGCGTCCACCACCACTGAAACACGTCAGGAGCGGCCGGACGCCGGCGGTCAGCGGCCGGACGCAGGTCCCCAAGTGGTCATCGTCCCACCCGTGGTCTTCATCCCACACCTGAAGCTCCAGGTGGGCTCCGGGGTGGAGCCGGACGTGGCCGAAGTCCAAGCGGTCAGTCCAGAGTGGACGGTCGGTGTTCCAGGCCGTGGGGGTGCGCTGGCGGTGGCCGGAGTAGGTGACCACCACGTAGGCGTCGGTGGAGGTCAGGAGGTCGCCACGCCAGTCGCGGCCACCGAGGATGAGGACGGTCAGGTGGGCCAGGCCGCGGTGGGCGGGGCAGCAGGGGGTGCCGGACAGCGGGGGAGGGGACGGGGAGCAGGGGCAGAGGCAGGGGTGGGGGAGGGGGTGGTGGACATCGCGGTGGTCAGCGGTGAGGTCATCACGGTGGTCATCACGGTGGTCATCATGGTGGTCATCATGGTGGTCAGCGGTGACGTCATCGCGGTGGTCAGCAGTGAGGTTATCTAGAAGATGATTGGAGTGGTCAATGGTCAGTGGTCAGGGGTCAGTGGTCAGTGGTCAGTGGTCAGTGGTCAATGGTCAGTGGTCAGTGGTCACTGTGGTCAGTGGTCAGTGGTCAGTGGTCAGTGGTCAATGGTCAGTGGTCAATGGTCAGTGGTCAGTGGTCAATGGTCAGTGGTCAGTGGTCAGTGGTCAGTGGTCAGTGGTCATTGGGGTGGGAAGTGGCCAGTGTGGTCATCGGGGTGGTCACTGTGGTCAGTGGTCAGTGCTCAGCGGTCAGTGTGGTCACTGGGGTGGTCAGTGACCACTGACCACCACCATGACCTCACCACTGACCACTGACCACTGACCACTGACCACTGACCATTGACCACTGACCATTGACCACTGACCACTGACCACTGACCACTGACCCCTGACCACTGACCACTGACCACTGACCACTGACCACTGACCATTGACCACTGACCATTGACCACTGACCACTGACCACCCCATTGACCACTGACCACTGACCACTGACCACCTCAATTCCCACCCCAATGAACACTGACCACTGACCACTGACCACTGACCACCCCACTGACCACTGACCTGTCCTGTGTCCACTCCGGCCGCAGCTGCAGTTGACCCTCAGCGCTTTGGCCGCCACGTAGCTGCCGATGGTGACCACTGACCACTGACCACTGACCACTGACCACTGACCATTGACCACTGACCACTGACCACTGACCATTGACCACTGACCACTGACCAATGACCACTGACCATTGACCACTGACCACTGACCATTGACCACTGACCACTGACCACTGACCACTGACCATTGACCATTGGCCACTGACCACTGACCACTGACCACTGACCATTGACCACTGACCACTGACCACTGACCATTGACCATTGACCACTGACCATTGACCACTGACCACTGACCACTGACCACTGACCACTGACCACTAACCATTGACCATTGACCATTGACCACTGACCACCTCACTGACCATTCCCACCCCACTGACCTGTCCTGTGTCCACTCCGGCCGCAGCTGCAGTTGACCCTCAGCGCTTTGGCCGCCACGTAGCTGCCGATGGTGACCACTGACCACTGACCACTGACCACTGACGACTGACCATTGACCACTGACCACCCCATTGACCACTGACCACACTGACCATTGACCACTGACCACTGACCACTGACCACTGACCACCCCACTGACCACTGACCTGTCCTGTGTCCACTCCGGCCGCAGCTGCAGTTGACCCTCAGCGCTTTGGCCGCCACGTAGCTGCTGATGGTGACCACTGACCACTGACCATTGACCACTGACCATTGACCACTGACCACTGACCACTGACCATTGACCACTGACCACTGACCATTGACCATTGACCATTGACCACAGACCACTGACCATTGACCACTGACCATTGACCATTGACCATTGACCACTGACCACTGACCACTGACCATTGACCATTGACCATTGACCACTGACCACTGACCACTGACCACTGACCACTGACCTGTCCTGTGTCCACTCCGGCCGCAGCTGCAGTTGACCCTCAGCGCTTTGGCCGCCCCAATGACCACTGACCACTGACCACCACTGACCACTGACCATTGACCACTGACCACTGACCACTGACCACCATGACCACCCCACTGACCACTGACCACTGACCACTGACCATTGACCACTGACCATTGGCCATTGACCATTGACCACTGACCACTGACCATTGACCACTGACCACCTCACTGACCATTCCCACCCCACTGACCTGTCCTGTGTCCACTCCGGCCACAGCTGCAGTTGACCCTCAGCGCTTTGGCCACCACGTAGCTGCCGATGGTGACCACTGACCACTGACCATTGACCACTGACCACTGACCACTGACCACTGACCACTGACCACTGACCACAGTGACCACCCCAATGATCACACTGGCCACTTCCCACCCCAATGACCATTGACCACTGACCACTGACCATTGACCACTGACCACTGACCACTGACCCCACTGACCACTGACCATTGACCACTGACCCCACTGACCACTGACCACTGACCACTGACCACCTCACTGACCACTGACCATTGACCACTGACCACTGACCACTGACCATTGACCACTGACCACCTCACTGACCCCTGACCACTGACCACTGACCACCCCACTGACCACTGACCTGTCCTGTGTCCACTCCGGCCGCAGCTGCAGTTGACCCTCAGCGCTTTGGCCGCCACGTAGCTGCTGATGGTGACCACTGACCATTGACCACTGACCACTGACCACTGACCACTGACCACTGACCATTGACCACTGACCCCTGACCATTGACCACTGACCCCTGACCACTGACCACTGACCATTGACCACTGACCACTGACCACTGACCACTGACCCCACTGACCACTGACCACCCCACTGACCACTGACCTGTCCTGTGTCCACTCCGGCCGCAGCTGCAGTTGACCCTCAGCGCTTTGGCCACCCCAATGACCACTGACCACTGACCACCACTGACCTCTGACCACCACTGACCACTGACCACTGACCCCACTGACCACTGACCACCCCACTGACCACTGACCTGTCCTGTGTCCACTCCGGCCGCAGCTGCAGTTGACCCTCAGCGCTTTGGCCGCCACGTAGCTGCCGATGGTGACCACTGACCATTGACCACTGACCACTGACCACTGACCACTGACCACTGACCACTGACCACCTCACTGACCATTCCCACCCCACTGACCTGTCCTGTGTCCACTCCGGCCGCAGCTGCAGTTGACCCTCAGCGCTTTGGCCGCCACGTAGCTGCCGATGGCCGCCCTCAGCGCCGCCCTCCTGGGGTCACCCGGCGGCACCAGGGCGTGGAGAGGCCAAAGGTCAGCCTGGACCACGGCCGGAGCTTCCGGAACGCTCCTCAACCACCTGGAGAACATCTCCGGCCGCCCCAAGGCCAGATCGCCGTCCCTGTCCACTCCTCCGGCCACCTCCAGGAACCTCTGGCCGAAGAACTCGCCGAAGCTCTCGTTGCCCTCCAGCGACCGCCGCGCCGTCCGGCACGCGGCCGCGGCGCCGCTGACCGCTCCGAAGGAGGCTTCGGCCATCAGGCAGTCGGACGCTTCCTGGGCGGTCACTCCGGCCATGGCGGCGCGGCACAGGCGGACGGCGGTCAGCGCTCGGACGCGGCCGCCCAGGCGCGCTGAGCGCACGGCGTGGGTGCCGTAAGTGGACAGCAGGCGCGCGAACGCCGGGGCGCTGGACGGGGCGAAGGTCGCGGGGAGGGAGCGGACGGCGCGCAGGAATGCGGGGGAGGGGCGGGCGGTGCTCAGGTCCAGAGAGGCCCTGAAAAAATGGGGGAAAATTGGGAAATTTTGGGATTTTTTTGGGATTTTTTTGGAATTTTGGGGGATTTTTTGGGGATTTTTTTCGGGATTTTTTGGGGATTTTTTGGGGATTTTTTGGGATTTTTTGGGGATTTTTTGGGATTTTTTGGGGATTTTTGGGGATTTTTTTGGGATTTTTTGGGATTTTTGAGGATTTTTTGGGGATTTTTTGGGGATTTTTTGGGGATTTTTGGGGATTTTTTGGGGATTTTTTGGGGATTTTTTTGGGATTTTTGGGGATTTTTTGGGGATTTTTGGGGGATTTTTTTGAGGATTTTTGGGGATTTTTTTCTGATTTTTTAGGGATTTTTTGGGGTTTTTTTGGAGATTTTTTCTGATTTTTTAGGGATTTTTTGGGGGGATTTTTTGGGATTTTTTGGGTATTTTTTGGGGAATTTTTGGGATTTTTTGAGATTTTTTGGGGAATTTTTGGGGGATTTTTTATGGATTTTTTAAGGATTTTTTAAGGATTTTTGGGGGATTTTTTTTGGTATTTTTTGTGGATTTTTTGGGTTTTTTTGGGAATTTTCTGTGATTTTTGGGGGGCAGGAAGACGAAGACGAAGACGAAGATGAAGAAGATGAAGATGATGAAGAGGAGGAGGAGGAGGAAGGCCCCTTGCAGGCGCGCTGAGCGCACGGCGTGGGTGCCGTAAGTGGACAGCAGGCGCGCCAAGGCCGGGGCGCTGGACGGGGCGAAGGTCGCGGGGAGGGAGCGGACGGCGCGCAGGAATGCGGGGGAGGGGCGGGCGGTGCTGAGATCCAGAGAGGCCCTGGGAAAATTGGGGGAAAATTGGGAAATTTTGGGATTTTTGGAGATTTTTGGGGATTTTTTTGAGATTTTTTTGAGAATTTTTTGGGGATTTTTTGGGAATTTTTGGGGATTTTTTGGGGATTTTTTGGGGATTTTTGGGGATTTTTTTGGGGATTTTTGGGGATTTTTTGGGGATTTTTTGGGGATTTTTTGGGGATTTTTTGGGATTTTTGGGGATTTTTTCTGGATTTTTTCTGATTTTTTGGGAATTTTTGGGGATTTTTTAGGATTTTTTTGAGGATTTTTTTGAGATTTTTTGGGGATTTTTTGGGACTTTTTGGGATTTTTTGGGGAATTTTTTGCCATTTTGGGGGGATTTTTTTGAGATTTTTTGAAGATTTTTTGGAGATTTTTTGAGATTTTTTTAAGGATTTTTTAATGATTTTTTGTGGATTTTTTGGAGAATTTTTGGGATTTTTTGGGGATTTTTAGGGAATTTTTTAAGATTTTTTGGAGATTTTTTGAGAATTTTTTGAAAATTTATTGGGATTTTTCGGGGAATTTTTCAGATTTTTTGACATTTTTTTGAGATTTTTTGGAGATTTTTTTGAGAATTTTTAGAGGATTTTTTGGAGATTTTTAGAGGATTTTTTGGGAATTTTCTGTGATTTTTTGGGGGCAGGAAGATGAAGATGAAGAAGATGAAGACGAAGAAGATGAAGATGAAGATGATGAAGAGGAGGAGGAGGAGGAAGGCCCCTTGCAGGCGCGCTGAGCGCACGGCGTGGGTGCCGTAAGTGGACAGCAGGCGCGCGAACGCCGGGGCGCTGGACGGGGCGAAGGTCGCGGGGAGGGAGCGGACGGCGCGCAGGAATGCGGGGGAGGGGCGGGTGGTGGTGAGATCCAAAGAGGCCCTGAAAAAATGGGGGGAAAAAATGGGATTTTGGGTTTTTTTGGGAATTTTTTCTGATTTTTGGGGATTTTTTGTGGATTTTTTCTGATTTTTTTGGGATTTTTTGGGGATTTTTTTGGGATTTTTTGGGAATTTTTTGAGGATTTTTTGGGGATTTTTTGGGGATTTTTTTGAGATTTTTTCTGATTTTTTAGGGATTTTTTTGAGGATTTTTTGGGATTTTTTGGGGATTTTTTGTAGATTTTTGGGGATTTTTTTGGGAATTTTTTTATGATTTTTTGTGAATTTTTGGGGATTTTTTGGGGATTTTTTGAGGATTTTTTGGGGATTTTTTGGGAATTTTTTAGGGATTTTTTGGGGATTTTTTGGGGATTTTTTGAGGATTTTTTGGGATTTTTTGGGGATTTTTTGGGATTTTTTGAGGATTTTTTGGGGATTTTTTGGGATTTTTTGGAGAATTTTTGGGGATTTTTTTGGGATTTTTTGGGGATTTTTTGAGGATTTTTTGGGGATTTTTTGTGGATTTTTTGAGGATTTTTTGGGATTTTTTGGGGATTTTTGAGGATTTTTTGGGGATTTTTTTGGGGATTTTTTGAGGATTTTTTGGGATTTTTTGGGGATTTTTTGGGGATTTTTGGGCATTTTTATGGGATTTTTTGTGGATTTTTTGGGGATTTTTTGGAGAATTTTTGGAGATTTTTTTGGGATTTTTTGGGATTTTTTCTGATTTTTTATGGATTTTTTGGGGATTTTTTGGGGATTTTTTGGGGATTTTTGAGGATTTTTTGGGGATTTTTTGGGGATTTTTTGGGGCAGGAAAATGAAGAAGATGAAGAAGATGAAGATGACAAAGATGGGGAACATGAAGATGAAGAAGATGAAGAAGACGAAGATGAAGATGAAGATGAAGACAAAGAGGAAGATGAAAATGAAGATGAAGAAGACAAGGATGAAGAAGATGAAGAAGATGAAGAAGATGGAGAGGAAGAAAAAGATGAAGACAAAGATGAAGAAGAAGAAGAAGATGAAGAAGATGAAGACGAAGATGAAGATGATGAAGATGATGAAGATGAACACAAATGAAGATGAAGATGAAGATGAAGATGAAGATGAAGATGACGAAGACGAAGACGATGATGAAGATGATGAAGAACACAAAGATGAAGATGAAGATGACGAAGATGAAGATGACGAAGATGATGAAGATGAAGAACAAAAAATATGAAGATGAAGATGAAGAAGATGGAGATGATGAAGACAAAGAGGAAAATGAAGAAGGTGAAGAAGATGGAGATGATGAAGATGAAGAAGATGAAAACAAAGATGGAGATGAAGACGATGAAGATGACGAAGATGAAGAAGATGAAGACAAAGATGATGAAGATGAAGAAGAAGATGAAGAAGATGAAGATGGAGAAGATGGAGAAGATGGAGAAGATGAAGATGAAGATGGAGAAGATGAAGATGAAGAAAAAGATGAAGAAGATGAAGATGAAGAAGATGAAGACAAAGATGGAGATGAAGAAGTCAATGATGAAGATGAAGATGATAAAGAAGAAGAAAATGGAGAAGATGAAGATGGAGAAGATGAAGAAGATGAAGGCAAAGATGATGAGGATGAAGATGAAGAAGAAGAAGATGAAGAAGGTGAAGAAGATGGAGAAGATGAAGAAGATGAAGATGAAGAAGATGAAGACAAAGATGGAGATGAAGACAAAGATGAAGAAGATGAAGAAGATGAAGAAGATGAAGATGGAGAAGATGGAGAAGATGAAGACAAAGATGGAGATGAAGAAGATGAAGATGAAGAAGATGAAGACAAACATGAAGATGACGAAGATGACGATGACGAAGACGATGATGATGAAGATGACGAAGCCCACCCCCTCCACTCACCAGTAGAAGACACAGCTGATCTCCATCCAGGTGAGGGCGCTCCTGTCCTGCCTCATCCACCGAAGCCCCTCCTGAGCCCACCTGGACTGAGACCCCGCCCCCACCACGCCCTGACCACGCCCCTTCCCCCAGGCCACGCCCAGGCGCCACCCCCGCGTCACCGATGACGTCACCGACGCCGCCAGCGCCGACGCGCCCGACGCCGCGCGGGATTGGCGGACGCAGCGGCGGCCGGAGCGCCAGGAGGACACGGAGGGGGGTAAACGGTGGTGGAGCTTGGGGTGGTGGGGGTCTGGACACAGGAGACAGCGGTGGGGGTGGTCATCGTGGTGGTCATCGTGGTCATCATGGTGGTCATCGTGGTCGTGGTGGTCACCAGAGCCATCGTGGTCATCATGGTGGTCATCGTGGTCATGGTGGTCACCAGAGCCAGCCCGAGTGCCATCATGGTCATCGTGGTCATGGTGGTCATCATGGTGGTCATTGTGGTCATCGTGGTGGTCATCGTGGTGGTCATCGTGGTCATCATGGTGGTCATCATGGTCATCGTGGTGGTCATCGTGGTCATCGTGGTGGTCATCGTGGTCGTGGTGGTCACCAGAGCCATCATGGTTGTGGTGGTCATCATGGTCATGGTGGTCATCATGGTGGTCATCGTGGTGGTCATCGTGGTCATGGTGGTGGTCATCATGGTCGTGGTGGTCACCAGAGCCATCGTGGTTGTGGTGGTCATCATGGTCATCGTGGTCATGGTGGTCATGGTGGTCATCATGGTGGTCATCGTGGTCATGGTGGTGGTCATCGTGGTCGTGGTGGTCACCAGAGCCATCATGGTTGTGGGGGTCATCATGGTCATCATGGTCATGGTGGTCATGGTGGTCATCATGGTTGGGGTCATCATGGTCATCATGGTCATCGTGGTCGTGGTGGTCATGGTGGTCATCATGGTGGTCATCGTGGTCATGGTGGTCACCAGAGCCAGCCCGAGTGCCATCATGGTCATCGTGGCCACCATGACCACCATGACCATGACCACCATGGCCACCATGGTCACCAAGGTCAACTTGACCACCATGACCCTGGTCACCATGACCACCAGGGCCACCTTGTCCACCAGGGCCACCAGTCCCACCACGGCCACCACGTCCACCATGTCCACCATGTCCACCATGGTCACCAAGGTCAACTTGACCACCATGACCCTGGTCACCATGACCACCATGTCCACCATGACCACCAGGGCCACCATGACCACCACGGCCACCACGTCCACCATGACCATCACCATGGTCACCAGTCCCACCAGTCCCACCATGTCCACCATGACCACGCCCACCATGTCCACCATGACCACGCCCACCATGACCAGTCCCACCATGTCCACCACGCCCACCATGTCCACCATGACCATGGCCACCACGCCCACCAGGCCCATGGTCCATGTCCAGCACCCTGCCCCAGGCCAGCTCCATGGTGGTGATGTCCAGCCCCATCCCCAGCGCCTCCAGCCCCGGCGCCAGCGCGGCCGCAGAGCAGGCGCGGCCACGGCCACGGCGACAGCCGGGCATGGAGGAACCGGACACCGAGGAACCGGACACTGAGGAACCGGACATGGAGGAACCGGACACCGAGGAACCGGACCTGGAGGAACCGGACATGGAGGAACCGGACACCGAGGAACCGGATGAGGAACGGGATGAGGAACCGGACCTGGAGGAACCGGACATGGAGGAACCGGACACTGAGGAACCGGATCTGGGACCGGACCTGGAGGAACTGGACACTGAGGAACCGGACCTGGAGGAACCGGACCTAGGACCGGACCTGGGACCAGACCTGGAGGAACCGGATGAGGAACCGGACGTGGAGGAACTGGACATGGAGGAACCGGACATTGAGGAACTGGACCTGGGACTGGACATGGAGGAACTGGACACTGAGGAACTGGACCTGGGACTGGACATGGAGGAACCGGACACTGAGGAACCGGACGAGGAACCGGATCTGGGACCGGACCTGGGACCAGACCTGGGACTGGACATGGAGGAACCGGACATGGAGGAACCGGACGAGGAACCAGACCTGGGGCTGGACCTGGAGGAACCGGACATCGAGGAACCGGATGAGGAACGGGACCTGGAGGAACGGGACCTGGGACCAGATCTGGGACTGGACATGGAGGAACCGGACACTGAGGAACCGGACCTGGAGGAACTGGACATGGAGGAACCAGACCTGGGGCTGGACCTGGAGGAACCGGATGAGGAACCGGGCATGGAGGAACCGGACATGGAGGAACCAGACATGGGACCGGACCTGGGGCTGGACCTGGGACCAGACCTGGGACCAGACCTGGAGGAACCGGACGAGGAACCGGATCTGGGACCGGACCTGGAGGAACTGGACACTGAGGAACCGGACCTGGGACCGGACCTGGAGGAACCGGACATGGAGGAACCGGATGAGGAACCGGACATGGAGGAACCGGACATGGAGGAACCGGACATGGAGGAACCGGATGAGGAACGGGACCTGGAGGAACGGGACCTGGGACCAGATCTGGGACTGGACATGGAGGAACCGGACACTGAGGAACCGGATGAGGAACCGGGCATGGAGGAACTGGACCTGGGGGAACTGGACCTGGAGGAACCGGACACTGAGGAACTGGACATGGAGGAACCGGACCTGGGACCAGAGCTGGGACCGGACCTGGAGGAACCAGACATGGAACTGGACCTGGAGGAACCAGACCTGGGACCGGACTTGGGGCTGGACCTGGAGGAACCAGACTTGGAACTGGACATGGAGGAACCAGACGAGGAACCGGACCTGGGACCGGACCTGGGACCGGACCTGGGACTGGACACTGAGGAACCGGACTCAGCTCTGGACATGGGACCGGACACCGGACCAGACTCAGAACCGGACACGGAACCAGGCTCGGAACCAGACATGGAACTGGACACTGGACCAGACCCAAAACTGGACACTGGACTGGACTCAAAACCGGACTCGGAACCGGACACCGGACCGGACTCAGAACTGGACACAGAACCGGACACTGAACTGGACCCAAAACCAGACATGGAACCGGACACTGAACTGGACTCAGAACCGGACATAGAACTGGAAACTGGACTGGACTCAAAACCGGACACTGGACCGGACACGGAACCGGACTCAGAACCAGACATGGAACCGGACTCAAAACCGGATTCAAAACTGGACACTGGACCGGACTCGGAACCGGACGCTGGACCGGACCCAAAACTGGACACTGGACCGGACTCGGAACCGGACACTGGACTGGACTCAAAACTGGACACTGGACTGGACTCAAAACCGGACACTGGACCGGACTCAAAACTGGACACCGGACCGGACCCAAAACTGGACACTGGACCGGACTCAGAACCAGACACTGGACTGGACTCAAAACCGGACACTGGACCGGACTCGGAACCGGACACTGGACTGGACTCAAAACTGGACACTGGACTGGACTCAGAACCGGACTCAAAACTGGACTCGGAACTGGACGCGGCCGCGGCGGCGCCGGACAGCGCGAGGGCGGCTCCGGCCAGCGCGGCCAGGACGGGCAACGGCGGCAGCTGAGGGGAGAGAGGGGAGAATTTTGGGGGATTTTGGGGAATTTTGGGAATTTTGGGAATTTTGGGGGATTTTTTGGGAGAATTTTTGATGATTTTTAGGGAATTTTTGAGGAATTTTTTGGGGATTTTTTTTTTTTTTTTTTGGGGATTTTTGATGATTTTTGGGAATTTTTTGGGGGGAATTTTGGGAGGATTTGGGGGGATTTGGGAGGAATTTTTGGGGATTTTTTGGGGATTTTTTTGGGAATCTTGGGGGATTTGGGGGGGGAATTTTTGGGGAATTTTGGGGATTTTTGGGGGGATTTTGGAGGATTTTTTGGGGAATTTTTTTGGAATTTTGGAGGATTTTTTTTTTAATTTTTGGGGATTTTTGATGATTTTTGGGGATTTTTTGGGGGAATTTTGGGGACATTTATGGGGGAATTTTTGGGAAATTTTGGGAAAATTTGGGGGATTTTTTTGGGGATTTTTGGGGATTTTTGGGGATTTTTTGGGGGGAATTTTTTGGGAATTCTTGGGAAATTTTGGAGGATTTGGGGGAATTTTTGGAATTTTTTTGGGAATTTTTGGGGATTTTTGATGATTTTTGGGGACTTTTTAGGGAATTTTGGGAAAATTTTGGGGGATTTTTTGGGGAATTTTTGGGGAATTTTTTGGGAATTTTGGGGGATTTGGGAGGAATTTTTTGGGGAATTTTGGGGGATTTTTGGGGATTTTTGGGGGGATTTTTTTTTTTAATTTTTGGGGTTTTTTGATGATTTTGGGGAATTTTTTGGGGATTTTTTGGGGGAATTTTGGGGGAATTTGGGAGGAATTTTTGGGAATTTTTTGGGGGAATTTTTAGGGGAATTTTTGGGGGAATTTTGGGAGAATTTTTAGGGAATTCTTGGGAAATTTTGGAGGATTTTGGGGAATTTTTGGGGATTTTTTGGGGGAATTTTTTGGGAATTTTGGGAAAAATTTGGGGAATTTTTTTGGGGAATTTTGGGGGATTTTTGGGGGGATTTTTTGGGGGAATTTTGGGGGAATTTTGGGGGGATTTTTGTGGGAATTTTTTGGGATTTTTTGGGGAATTTTTTGGGATTTTTGGGAATTTTGGGGGGATTTGGGGGGAAATTTTGTGGGGAATTTTAGGGGAATTTTTGGGCTGTTTTGGGGCAATTTTTGGCCATTTTTGGGCAATTTCTGGTAATTTTTGGGCTATTTTTTGACATTTTGGGCAATTTTGGGGCCATTTTTTGGCATTTCTGGTAATTTTGGGTCAGTTTTGACCATTTTTGGGCAATTTTTGGTCAATTTTGGGTCATTTTGGGGCCATTTTTGGCAATTTCGGGTAATTTTTGGGCCATTTTTTGCCATTTGGGGTAATTTTGGGTCAGTTTTAACCATTTTTGGTCAATTTTGGGCCATTTTGGGGCCATTTTTGGCCATTTTTGGACAATCTTGGGTAATTTTTGGGCCATTTTTTGACATTTTGGGCAATTCGGGGTAATTTTGGGTCAGTTTTGGCCATTTTTGGTCAATTTTGGTCAGTTTTGGGGGCGTGGCAGAGGATGTGGCGAAGGTGAGAGATTTTGGGGACCCGGGGGGGGAGGGGAGGGGTGACACAGGAAGGGGGGGGAGGGGCGGGTGACAACGCCGGGGTGGGGGAGGGGCAGGGGGGGGTCCCTTAAAATCCCAAAATTCCCCCAAAAATTCCCCCAAAAATGCCCCAAAAACGCCCCAAAATTCCCAAAATTCCCCAAATCCCCCAAATTCCCCCAAAATTCCCCAAATTTCCCCCAAAATCTCCCCAAAAGGTCCCAAAAATGCCCCAAAATGCCCCGAAAATCCCCAATTTCCCCCCAATTTTCCCCAAAAGGTCCCAAAATGACCTCAAAAGGGCCCAAATCTCCCCCAAAATTCCACAAATTCCTCGAATTTCCCCCCAAATTCCCCAAATTTCCCCCAAATTCCCCAGATTCCCCCCAAAATCTCCCCAAAAGGTCCCAAAATGACCTGAAATTCCCCAAATCTCCCCAAATTTCCCTCAAATTTCCCAAAATCTCCCCAAATTTCCCCAAAATTCCCAAAAATCCCCCCAAATCCCCAAAATCTCCCCAAAAGGTCCCAAAATGACCCAAAAATGACCCCAAAATTCCCCAAATTCCCCAAATTTCCCCCAAAATTCCCCCAAATTTCCCCAAAATTCCCAAAAATTCCCTGAATTTCCCCAAAATCTCCCCAAAAGGTCCCAAAATGACCCAAAAACGACCCCAAAATTCCCAAAAATTCCCCAAATTCCCCAAATTTCCCCCAAAATTCCCCAAATTTCCCCGAAATTCCCCAAAACGCCCCAAAATCTCCCCAAAATCCCCCAAATTTTCCCCAAAACCTCCCCAAATTTCCCCAAATTCCCCCCAAAAATTCCCCAAAATTTCCCCAAAATCTCCCCAAATTTCCCAAAATTTCCCCAAAATCTCCCCAAAATCCCCCCAAAATTTCCCAAATTTCCCCCAAAATCTCCCCAAATTTCCCCAAATTCCCCCAAAAATTCCCCAAAATTTCCCCAAAATCTCCCCAAATTTCCCAAAATCTGCCCAAAATTCCCCAATTTCCCCCAAATTCCCCAAATTTCCCCCAAAATCTCCCCAAATTCCCCCAAAATCTCCCCCAATTTCCCCCCTCACCATCTCGAGCCTCTCCGGGGAAACTGAGGCAGGGGTGGGGGGAGGGGCAGGATGTGCCCCAGGCCCCGCCCCCTCCCCCCAAGCCCCGCCCCCTTCGGGGGGGGGCGAAATTTGGGGGGATTTGGGGATTTTTGGCGGGAATTTGGGGATTTTTGGCGGGAAAGTTGGGATTTTGGCGGGAAATCGGGGGTTTTGGCGGGAATTTTTAGATTTTGGCGGGAAAATCCGAATTTTTTTTTGGCGGGAAATCGAAGTTTTTTCGGGATTTCAGGTGGGAATTTGAAGGTTTTGGGGGGATTTGGGGGATTTTTGGTGGAATTTAGGGATTTTTGGTGGAATTTTGGGTATTTTTGGTAGAATTTGGGGATTTTTGGGGATTATTGGGAGGAATTTGGGGATTTGGAGCAGGAATTTGTGATTTTTGGTGGAATTTGGGGATTTTTGGTGGAATTTGGGGATTTTTTTGGGGGGAATTTGGTGATTTTGGGGGATTTTGGGCGGGAATCTGAAGGTTTTGGGAAAATTTGGGGATTTTGGGGGAATTCTGGGATTTTTTGGGTGGAATTTTGGGATTTTTGGTTGAATTTGGGGATTTTTGGGGATTTCTTGGAGGAATTTGGGAATTTTTGGCGGAAATTTGGGGACTTTTGGTGGAATTTTGGGATTTTTGGCTGAAACTTGGGAATTTTGGGGGGAATTTGGGGATTTTTGGTGGAATTTTGGGATTTTTGGTGGAATTTTGGGATTTTTGGCTTAAACTTGGGAATTTTGACGGGAATTTGGGGATTTTTGGTGGAGTTTTGGGGATTTTTGGTGGAATTTTGGGTATTTTTGGTTGAATTTGGGGATTTTTGGGGATTTTTGGGAGGAATTTGGGGATTTTTGGGAGGAATTTGGGGATTTTTGGTGGAATTTGGGGATTTTTGGTGGAAATTTGGGGATTTTTGGAGGAATTTGGGGATTTTTGGTGGAATTTGGGGATTTTTGGTGGAATTTGGGGATTTTTTGGGGGGGAATTTGGTGATTTTGGGGGATTTTGGGTGGGAATCTGAAGGTTTTGGGAAAATTTGGGGATTTTGGGGGGAATTTGGGGATTTTTGGTGGAATTTTGGGTATTTTTGGTGGAATTTGGAGATTTCTGAGAGGAATTTGGGGATCTGGAGCAGGAATTTGGGGATTTTTGGTGGAATTCGGGGATTTTTTGGGTGGAATTTTGGGATTTTTGGTTGAATTTGGGGATTTTTGGGGATTTCTTGGAGGAATTTGGGAATTTTTGGCGGAAATTTGGTGTTTTTGGGGGGGATTTGGGGGATTTTGGAGTGAATTTGGGGATTTTTGTCCGGAATTTGGAGATTTTGGGGGAATTTTGATATTTTTGGCATAAATTTGGGGACTTTTGGTGGAATTTTGATATTTTTGGCTGGAACTTGGGAATTTTGGGGGGAATTCAGGGATTTTTGGCGGAATTTTGGGATTTTTGGGGTGAACCTGAGGATTTTTGGCAGGATTTGGGGATTTTTGGGGCAGGATTTTGACAGAATTCCTCAGAAATTTGGGAATTTCGGACAAATTGATGAATTTCGTTCAACTCCAGAGGGGAAAAAACCCAGAAAAATAAAAAAACAAAAAAAAAAAATTTGGCATTTCCAGAACATTTTTTTTTCAGAGAAGTAATTTTAGATTTAATTTTGGGTAAAATTCCCGGGATTTTCGTCCACTTCTGAGATTCGGGAATTCCAGGAGAGAACCCCGCCCCTTTTGGGAATTTTTGGGATTTTTTTGGAATTTTTCCCGCGCTTTTTTTGGGGCTTTTTCGGCGTTTTTGAAGTGGCTCAAAGTGCTTTACTCGGTGACGTCACCGCCAGCCAATCAGAACCGCGGAAGGGCGTGGCTTGATGATTGACAGCTGACCCACGTGGGAGCGCTGCTGGATGATTGACAGCTGGTCCGTGGGAGCGTGGCTCAATGATTGACAGCAGAACCGACCAATCACAATCGCGCGCGGGCGGGAATCCCCCGCCAGCCAATCAGAAGCTCCGGAGGGCGGGGTTTGCATTGATTGACAGCCGGATCAGCCAATGGGAAGCGCGGATCGCTACCCGGCGGCCACGGAGGCGGCGACTATCGCGATAACGACGAGAATCGTGACGGAGACGCAGGCGGCGAAGGCCAAGCGCTTCTGCGGACCAGTTTGGACCAGTTTGGACCAGTTCGGACCAGTTTGGGGCTGCCGCGAGGAAGGGGAGGAGCCGGGACCGCCTCCCAGTTCAGCCCAGTTTGTCCCAGTTCATCCCAGTAACTCCCAGTTCAGCCCAGTTCCCTCCCAGTTCATCCCAGTTCATCCCAGTCCCTCCCAGTTCATCCCAGTTCCCTCCCAGTTCCTCCCAGTTCATCCCAGTTCATCCCAGTCCCTCCCAGTTCCTCCCAGTTCCCTCCCAGTCCCTCCCAGTTCCCTCCCAGTCCATCCCAGTCCCTCCCAGTTCCCTCCCAGTAACTCCCAGTCCCTCCCAGTTCATCCCAGTTCATCCCAGTCCATCCCAGTTCCCTCCCAGTTCCATCCCAGTTCCTCCCAGTCCCTCCCAGTTCCCTCCCAGTCCATCCCAGTTTACCCCAGTCCCTCCCAGTCCATCCCAGTTCCCTTCCAGTTCATCCCAGTATATCCCAGTATATCCGAATCTCCTCCCAGTCCATCCCAGTCCCTCCCAGTCCATCCCAGTTCCTCCCAGTCCATCCCAGTTTAATCCCAGTCCATCCCAGTCCCTCCCAGTTCCCTCCCAGTCTCTCCCAGTCCCTCCCAGTCCCCTCCCAGTTCATCCCAGTCCATCCCAGTCCCCTCCCAGTCCATCCCAGTCCCTCCCAGTCCCTCCCAGTTCCCTCCCAGTCCATCCCAGTCCCTCCCAGTTCATCCCAGTCCCCTCCCAGTCCATCCCAGTTCCCTCCCAGTTCCCTCCCAGTATATCCCAGTATATTCAAATCCCCTCCCAGTCCCTCCCAGTTCATCCCAGTCCATCCCAGTTCCCTCCCAGTCCATCCCAGTCCCTCCCAGTTCCCTCCCAGTCCATCCCAGTCCATCCCAGTTCCCTCCCAGTCCATCCCAGTTCCTCCCAGTCCATCCCAGTCCCTCCCAGTCCATCCCAGTCCATCCCAGTTCCCTCCCAGTTCCCTCCCAGTCCCTCCCAGTCCCTCCCAGTTCCCTCCCAGTCCCTCCCAGTCCCTCCCAGTCCATCCCAGTTCCCTCCCAGTCCCCTCCCAGTTCCCTCCCAGTCCATCCCAGTCCATCCCAGTCCATCCCAGTCCCATTTTAACCCCAAAATCTCCATTTTTCACCCCAAAACCTCTGGGTTTTTTGCTCCCAGTCCCTCCCAGTCCCCTCCCAGTCCCTCCCAGTATAAACCAGTATAAACCAGTACATCCCAGTTACCTTGCGCGCCCCCCGCTGGCTCCTCCCCGCCTGCCTGAGGTGGCCCCGCCCCTTTTCCAGCCGCGCCCCCGAGTCCTGCACGTGGCGCTCGATGCGGTCAATCAGCTCCCCCTGCACCAGTATGGACCAGTATGGACCAGTATGGACCAGTATGGACCAGTATGGACCAGTATAAACCAGTATGGACCAGTATGGACCAGTATGGACCAGTATGGACCAGTATAAACCATTATGGACCGGTATAAACCAGTATAAACCAGTATAAACCAGTATAGACCAGTATAAACCAGTATAAACCAGTATAGACCAGTATGGACCAGTATAGACCAGTATGGACTGGTATGGACCGGTATAAACCAGTATAAACCGGTATAAACCAGCATGGACCAGTATGGACCAATATAAACCAGTATGGACCGGTATGGACTGGTATGGACCAGTATGGACCAGTATAAACCAGTATGGACCAGTACGGACCAGTATGGACCAGTGTAAACCAGTATAAATCAGTATGGACCACTATGGACCAGTATGGACCGGTATGGACCGGTATAAACCAGTATGGACCAGTGTAAACGAGTATAAATCAGTATGGACAAGTATGGACCAGTATGGACCAGTATAAACCAGTATGGACCAGTATGGACCAGTATGGATTGGTTCAGACCAGTATAAACCTGTATAAACCAGTATGGACCAGTATAAACCAGTATGGACCAGTATAAACCAGTATAAACCGGTATGGACCAGTATGGACCAGTATGGACCAGTATAAACCAGTATGGACCAGTATGGACCAGAATAAACCAGTATGGACCAGTATAAACCAGTACAAACCGGTATAAACCAGTATAGACCAGTACAGACCAGTACAAACCAGTATGGACCTCCCACAGGCCGTGATGAGACGCACTGGGACCCTCCCAGTTCATCCCAGTCCCTCCCAGTTCATCCCAGTCCATCCCAGTCCATCCCAGTCCATCCCAGTTCCCTCCCAGTTCCCTCCCAGTCCCTCCCAGTCCATCCCAGTTCATCCCAGTCCCTCCCAGTTCATCCCAGTTCCCTCCCAGTCCCTCCCAGTTCCCTCCCAGTCCATCCCAGTTCATCCCAGTCCATCCCAGTCCATCCCAGTTCATCCCAGTTCCCTCCCAGTTTGTCCCAGTCCCCTCCCAGTACCATTTTAACCCCTAAATCCCCATTTTTTGCCCTAAAATCTCCGTTTTTCACCCAAAAACCTCCGGGTTTTTTGCTCCCAGTCCCTCCCAGTTCCCTTCCAGTTCATCCCAGTTCATCCCAGTCCATCCCAGTTCATCCCAGTTTGTCCCAGTTCATCCCAGTTCATCCCAGTTTGTCCCAGTCCCATTTTAACCCTTAAATCCCCACTTTTAACCCTTAAATCCCCATTTTTTGCCCTAAAATCTCCGTTTTTCACCCAAAAACCTCGGGGTTTTTTGCTCCCAGTCCCTCCCAGTTCCTCCCAGTTTGTCCCAGTTCATCCCAGTCCATCCCAGTCCATCCCAGTCCCCATTTTAACCCTTAAATCCCCATTTTTAACCCCAAAATCCCCATTTTTTGCCCTAAAATCTCCGTTTTTCACCCCAAAACCTCCGGGTTTTTTGCTCCCAGTTCCCTCCCAGTCCCTCCCAGTTCATCCCAGTCCCTCCCAGTTCATCCCAGTTCATCCCAGTTTGTCCCAGTCCCACCTTTAACCCTTAAATCCCCATTTTTAACCCTTAAATCCCCATTTTTTGCCCTAAAATCTCCATTTTTCACCCCAAAACCTCCGGGTTTTTTGCTCCCAGTCCCTCCCAGTTCCCTCCCAGTTCATCCCAGTTTGTCCCAGTTCATCCCAGTTCCCTCCCAGTGCCATTTTTAACCCTTAAATCCCCATTTTTAACCCTTAAATCCCCATTTTTTGCCCTAAAATCTCCATTTTTCACCCCAAAACCTCCGGGTTTTTTGCTCCCAGTCCCTCCCAGTTCATCCCAGTCCATCCCAGTTTGTCCCAGTTCATCCCAGTTCCCTCCCAGTGCCATTTTTAACCCTTAAATCCCCATTTTTAACCCTTAAATCCCCATTTTTTGCCCTAAAATCTCCATTTTTCACCCAAAAACCTCGGGGTTTTTTGCTCCCAGTTCCTCCCAGTTTGTCCCAGTTCATCCCAGTTCATCCCAGTCCATCCCAGTTCCCTCCCAGTGCCATTTTTAACCCTTAAATCCCCATTTTTAACCCTTAAATCCCCATTTTTTGCCCTTAAAGCCCCGTTTTTAACCCTTAAATCCCCATTTTTAACCCTTAAAGCCCCGTTTTTAACCCTTAAATCCCCATTTTTTGCCCTAAAATCTCCGTTTTTCACCCAAAAACCTCCGGGTTTTTTGCTCCCAGTCCCTCCCAGTTTGTCCCAGTTCATCCCAGTTCATCCCAGTCCCTCCCAGTTTGTCCCAGTTCCCTCCCAGTACATCCCAGTTCATCCCAGTCCCATTTTTAACCCTTAAATCCCCATTTTTTGCCCTAAAATCTCCGTTTTTCACCCAAAAACCTCCGGGTTTTTTGCTCCCAGTCCCTCCCAGTTTGTCCCAGTTCATCCCAGTTCATCCCAGTCCATCCCAGTTCATCCCAGTCCCCTCCCAGTTCCCTCCCAGTCCCATTTTAACCCTTAAATCCCCATTTTTAACCCCAAAATCCCCATTTTTTGCCCTAAAATCTCCATTTTTCACCCAAAAACCTCCCAGTTTTTTGCTCCCAGTCCCTCCCAGTCCCTCCCAGTTCATCCCAGTTCATCCCAGTTCATCCCAGTTCCCTCCCAGTTCATCCCAGTCCATCCCAGTCCCATTTTTAACCCTTAAATCCCCATTTTTTGCCCTAAAATCTCCATTTTTCACCCAAAAACCTCCGGGTTTTTTGCTCCCAGTTCATCCCAGTCCCTCCCAGTTCATCCCAGTCCATCCCAGTCCATCCCAGTTCCCTCCCAGTCCCATTTTAACCCTTAAATCCCCATTTTTAACCCTTAAATCCCCATTTTTTGCCCTAAAATCTCCATTTTTCACCCCAAAACCTCCGGGTTTTTTGCTCCCAGTCCCTCCCAGTCCCTCCCAGTTCCCTCCCAGTTTGTCCCAGTTCATCCCAGTTCATCCCAGTTTGTCCCAGTTCCCTCCCAGTTCATCCCAGTTTGTCCCAGTCCCATTTTTAACCCCTAAATCCCCATTTTTTGCCCTAAAATCTCCGTTTTTCACCCCAAAACCTCCGGGTTTTTTGCTCCCAGTCCCTCCCAGTTCCCTCCCAGTCCATCCCAGTTCATCCCAGTCCATCCCAGTCCATCCCAGTTCATCCCAGTTCATCCCAGTCCATCCCAGTTCCCTCCCAGTCCCCATTTTAACCCTTAAATCCCCATTTTTAACCCTTAAATCCCCATTTTTTGCCCTAAAATCTCCGTTTTTCACCCAAAAACCTCCGGGTTTTTTGCTCCCAGTTCCTCCCAGTTCCCTCCCAGTTCATCCCAGTTTGTCCCAGTCCCACCTGGGCCTCCACGGTGCCCCCCAGGAGCTGGAAAAGCTCCCCCAGTTCCCTCAGGCCCCTCTCCAGCCTCTGCAGGTCCCGGTGCCGCTCCCCGACCTCGTCCAGAGCCGCCCTGGCGGCGCGAGCCGAGCCCAAAACCTGCCCCAAAAATATCCCAAATTATCCCGGAATTCCCGGGAATTCCCGAAATTCTCGAATTCCCAAAAAAAACCCGGGGAAAAACGGCCCAAAAATGGGGAAAAACGGCCCAAAAATGGGGAAAATCCGACAAAAAATCATAAAAATGACCCAAAAACCGCGGAATTATCCCAAAACCTGACCCAAAATTATCCCCAAATTATCCCAAATTATCCCGGAATTCCCGGGAATTCCCAAAATTCCCGAATTCCCAAAAAAAACCTGGGAAAAAACGACCCAAAAATGGGGAAAAACGGCCCAAAAATGGGAAAAAAAATCATTAAAGTGACCCAAAAACTGCGGAATTATCCCAAAAATCCCCCCAAAAATTCCCATAAATCCCCAAAAATCCCAAATTTTCCCAAAATCCCCCGAATTCCCCCCAAAATCCTCCAAAAAATCCCCAAAAAATCCCCAAAAAATCCAAAAAAATAAAAAAAAATCCCCCAAAAAATCCCAAAAAATAAAAAAAAAATCCCAAAAAATTCCAAAAAATTCCAAAAAATTCCAAAAAATTCCCCCAAATCCCCAAAATCCCAAATTTTCCCAAAATCACCCGAATTCCCCCCAAAATCCTCAAAAAATCCCCCAAAAATCACAAAAATCACCTAAAAAATAAAAAAAATTCAAAAAAAATCCCCAAAAAATCCCCCAAAATTCCCAAAAAATCCCCAAAAAAATCCCCAAAAAATCCCAAAAAATCAAAAAAATTTCCCCAAATCCCCAAAAATCCCAAATTTTCCCAAAATCCCCCGAATTCCCCCCAAAATCCTCGAAAAAATCCCCAAAAAATCCCAAAAAAATCCCCAAAAAATCCCCCAAAAATGCCCAAAAAAATCCCAAAAAATCCCAAAAATTTCCCAAAAAATCCCAAAAAATTCCCAAAAATCAAAAAAACTCCAAATTTTCCCCAAATCCCCGGAATTCCCCCCAAACTCCTCACGTTGCTGACGAAGATTTCGCTCTGTCCCGACTCCAACATCTGCTCCAGCTCCTCCTCCGACACCGGAGGGCTCCCGGCTGATCCCAAAAAAACCCAAAAATCGGGAAAAGAACACAAAAATTGGGAAAAGAACCCAAAAATCGGGAAAAAAACCCCAAAAATTGGGAAAAGAACCCAAAATTTGGGAAGAAAACCCAAAATTTGGCCAAAAAACCCCCAAAATTTGGGAACAAAACTCCAAAGTTCGGGAAAAAAACTCAAAAATTGGAAAAAAACCCCAAAAATTTGGGAAGAGAACCCCAAAATTTGGGAAAAAAAATCAAAAATTGGGAAAAAACCACAAAAATTGGGAAAAAACCCCAAAATTTGGGGAAAGAACCCAAAATTCGGGAAAAAACCCACAAAATTTGGGAAAAGAACCCAAAATTTGGGAAAAAACACGAATATTTTGGAAAAAAACCCCAAAATTTGGGAAAAAGAAATCAAAAATTTGGGGAAAAACCCCAAAATTTGGGAAAAAAAATCCCAAAATTTGGGAAAAAATCCCAAAAATGGGGAAAAAACCCCCAAAATTTGGGAAAAGAACCCAAAATTTGGGAAAAAACCCCAAAAATTTGGGAAAAAAAAACCCCAAAATTTGGGAAAAAATCCCAAAAAATTTGGGAAAAAAACCCAAAAAAATTGGTGAAAAAACCCCAAAGTTTGGGAAAAAAAATCAAAAATTGGGAAAAAAACCCAAAATTTGGGAACAAAACCCCAAAAATTTGGGGAAAAACCCCAAAATTTGGGAAAAAAAATCCCAAAATTTGGGAAAAAATCCCAAAAATGGGGAAAAAACCCCCAAAATTTGGGAAAAGAACCCAAAATTTGGGAAAAAACCCCAAAGTTGGGAAAAAAACCCAAAATTTGGTGAAAAAGCCCCAAAATTTGGGAACAAAACTTCAAAATTTGGGAAAAAAACCCAAAATCTGGGAACAAAACCCCAAAATTTGGGAAAAAAACCACAAAAATTTGGTGAAAAAAACCCAAAATTCGGGCAAAAAACACAAAAAAATGGGAAAAAAACAACAAAATTTGGGGGTTTTGCCCCTCCCCCCCAAATTTTTTGGGATTATTCCCAAATTTTGGGGGATTTTCCCAAATTTTTGGGGTTTTTCCCAGATTTTGGGGATTTTTCCCAAATTTTTATGGATTTTTCCGAAATGTTTTGGGATTTTTCCCAATTTTGGGGAGATTTTCCCGAATTTTTTGGGGCTTTTTCCCAAATTTTTGGAGATTTTCCCAATTTTGGGGGGATTTTTCCAAATTTTGGGATTTTTCCCTATTTTTTCGGGGATTTTCCCAAATTTTGGGGGATTTTTCCCAAATTTTTTTGATTTTTCCCAGATTTTGGGATTTTTCCCAAATTTTTGTGGATTTTTTCCAAATTTTAGAGATTTTTCCCAATTTTTGGGGCTTTTTCCCAAATTTTTGCGATTTTTCTCAAATTTTTCAGGGATTTTCACCAAATTCTGGGGGAATTTTCCAAAATTTTTTGGGATCCCCTGGAATTTTCTGGAACCCCCTGGAATTTTTTTTGACCCCCTGGAATTATTTCAGGATTTTCCCAAATTTTTCTGGAACCCCCTGGAATTTTCTGGAATCCTCTGGAATTTTCTGGAACCCTCTGGAATTTTTTTGGGACCCCCTGGAATTTTTTTAGGATTTTCCAAATTTTTTTGGGACCCCTCAGAATTTTTTTTCCCAATTTTCTGGAATTTTCTGGAACCCCCCGGAATTTTCTGGAACCTCCTGGAATGTTCTGGAACCCCCTGGAATTTTCTGGAACCCCCTGGAATTTTTTTAGGATTTTCCCAGAATTTTTTTGGGACCCCCTGGAATTTTTTTGGGAATTCCTGAAAATTTTTTCCTCTTTCCCAGAATTTTTTTGGGACCCCCTGGAATTTTCTGGAACGTCCTGGAATTTTCTGGAACCCCCTGGAATTTTTTTAGGATTTTCCCAATTTTTTTGGGACCCCCTGGAATTTTTTTGGGAATTCCCAAAATTTTTCAGGATTTTTCCAAATTTTTTTGGGACCCCCTGGAATTTTTTTTCCCAATTTTCTGGAATCTTCTGGAACCCCCTGGAATGTTCTGGAACCCCCTGGAATGTTCTGGAAGCCCCTGGAATTTTCTGGAACCCCCTGGAATTTTCTGGAACCCCCTGGAATTTTCTGGAACCCCCTGGAATTTTCTGGAACCCCCTGGAATTTTTTCCCCCAATTTTCTGGAATTTTCTGGAACCCCCTGGAATTTTCTGGAATCCCCTGGAATGTTCTGGAACCCCCTGGAAATTTTCTGGAACCCCCTGGAATTTTTTTAGGGAATTCCCAAAATTTTTCAGGATTTTCCCAAATTTTTTTGGGACCCCCTGGAATTTTCTGGAACCCCCCGGAATTTTCTAGAACCCCCTGGAATTTTCTGGGTCCCCCTGGAATGTTCTGGAACCCCCTGGAATTTTCTGGAACCCCCTGGAATTTTTTTAGGGAATTCCCAAAATTTTTCAGGATTTTCCCAAATTTTTTTGGGACCCCCTGGAATTTTTTTTCCCAATTTTCTGGAATTTTCTGGAACCCCCTGGAATTTTTTTAGGATTTTCCCAAATTTTTTTGGGACCCTCTGGAACTTTCTGGAACCCCCTGGAATTTTCTGGAACCCCTTGGAATTTTCTGGAACCCCCTGGAATTTTTTTAGGATTTTCCCAGAATTTTTTTGGGACCCCCTGGAATTTTCTGGAACCCCCTGGAATTTTCTGGGACCCCCTGGAATTTTCTGGGACCCCCTGGAATTTTCTGGAACCCCCTGGAATTTTCTGGAACCCCCTGGAATGTTCTGGGACCCCCTGGAATTTTCTGGAACCCCCTGGAATTTTTTTAGGATTTTCCCAAATTTTCTGGGACCCTCTGGAATTTTCTGGAACCCCCTGGAATTTTCTGGAACCCCCTGGAATGTTCTGGAACCCCCTGGAATTTTCTGGAACCCCCTGGAATTTTCTGGAACCCCCTGGAATCTTCTGGAACCCCCTGGAATTTTTTTAGGATTTTCCCAATTTTTTTGGGACCCCCTGGAATGTTCTGGAACCCCCTGGAATGTTCTGGAACCCCCTGGAATTTTTTTTCCCAATTTTCTGGAATTTTCTGGAAACCCCTGGAATTTTTTTAGGATTTTCCCAAATTTTTTTGGGACCCCCTGGAATTTTCTGGGACCCCCTGGAATTTTCTGGAACCCCCTGGAATTTTCTGGAACCCCCTGGAATTTTCTGGAACCCTCTGGAATGTTCTGGAACCCTCTGGAATTTTCCGGGTCCGCACCGATGTGGAGCTGCCGCCGGATCCGGTCGAGGCTGCGCTGCCGGTACCGAGCTTGGGCGGCCTGGAGGCGTCCGGTGACCCCCCAAAAGTGCTGGGCCAGGACCCCGTGCTGGGAGGGGAACCCCAAAATCGGGAAGAGCGACCCCAAAAACCCCAAAATCCCAAAATTCCCAAAAATTCCCAAAAATTCCCAAAAATTCCCGTGAAAATTGACCCAGAAATGACCAAAATTCACCCAAAATGGCCCCAAATTCACCCAAATCCACCCAAAATTCAACCCAGGAACCCCAAAATTGGGAAGAGCGACCCCAAAAACCCCAAAATCCCAAAAATTCCCACGGAATTCCCAAAAAATCCCAAAAATTCCCAAAAAATTCCCGCCAAAATTGACCCAGAAATGACCAAAATTCACCCAAAATTCACCCAAAATGGCCCCAAATTCACCTAAAATTCAACCCGGGAACCCCAAAATCGGGAAGAGCGACCCCAAAAACCCCAAAATCCCGAAAATTCCCACGGAATTCCCAAAAATTCCCAAAAATTCCCAAAAATTCCCAAAAATTCCCAAAAATTCCCAAAAATTCCCGCGAAAATCGGCCCAGAAATGACCAAAATTCAAGGAAATTCACCCAAAATCCACCCAAATTCACCCAAAATTCAACCCAGGAACCCCAAAATTGGGAAGAGCGACCCCGAAAATCCCAAAATCCCGAAAATTCCCACGGAATTCCCAAAAATTCCCAAAAATTCCTGGAAAATTACAAAAATTCCCGTGAAAATTGACCTAGAAATGACCAAAATTCACCCAAAATGGCCCCAAATTCACCCAAATTCGCCCAAATCAACCCAAAATCCCAACCCAGGAACCCCAAAATCGGGAAGAGCGACCCCAAAAATCCCAAAATCCCGAAAATTCCCACGGAATTCCCAAAAATTCCCAAAAATTCCCAAAAATTCCCGCGAAAATTGACCCAGAAATGACCAAAATTCAAGGAAATTCACCCAAAATTCACCCAAATTTACCCAAAATCCCAACCCAGGAGCCCCAAAAGTTGATGGGAACCCCAAAATCGGGAAGAGCGACCCCAAAAACCCCAAAATCCCAAAATTCCCACGGAATTCCCAAAAATTCCCAAAAATTCCCACGAAAATTGACCCAGAAATGACCAAAATCCACCCAAAATTCACCCAAAATCCACCAAAATGGCCCCAAATTCGCCCAAATCAACCCAAAATCCCAACCCAGGAACCCCAAAATCGGGAAGAGCGACCCCGAAAACCCCAAAATCCCAAAAATTCCCACGGAATTCCCAAAAATTCCCAAAAATTCCCAAAAATTCCCAAAAATTCCCACGAAAATTGACCTAGAAATGACCAAAATTCACCCAAAATGGCCCCAAATCCACCCAAATCCACCCAAAATTCAACCCAGGAACCCCAAAATCGGGAAGAGCGACCCCGAAAACCCCAAAATCCCAAAAATTCCCACGGAATTCCCAAAAATTCCCAAAAATTCCCGAAAATTCCCGTGAAAATTGACCCAGAAATGACCAAAATTCAAGGAAATTCACCCAAAATTCACCCAAAATTCACCCAAATTTACCCAAAATTCAACCCAGGAACCCCAAAATCAGGAAGAGCGACCCCAAAAACCCCAAAATCCCGAAAATTCCCAAAAATTCCCAAAAATTCCCAGAAATTCCCGTGAAAATTGACCCAGGAATGACCAAAATTCAAGGAAATTCACCCAAAATTCACCCAAATTTACCCAAAATCCCAACCCAGGAGCCACAAAAGTTGATGGGAACCCCAAAATCGGGAAGAGCGACCCCAAAAACCCCAAAATCCCAAAAATTCCCATGAAATTCCCAAAAATTCCCAAAAATTCCCAAAAAATCCCAGAAATTCCCGTGAAAATTGACCCAAAAATGACGAAAATTCACCCAAAATGGCCCCAAATTCACCCAAATTCACCCAAAATTCAACCCTGGAACCCCAAAATCGGGAAGAGTGACCCCAAAAACCCCAAAATCCCAAAAATTCCCAAAAATTCCCAAAAATTCCCAGAAATTCCCGCAAAAATTGACCCAGAAATGACCAAAATTCAAGGAAATTCACCCAAAATTCACCCAAAATGGCCCCAAATCCACCCAAAATTCAACCCAGGAACCCCAAAATCGGGAAGAGCGACCCCAAAAACCCCAAAATCCCAAAAATTCCCACGGAATTCCCAAAAATTCCCAAAAATTCCCAAAAATTCCCGGAAAATTACAAAAATTCCTGTGAAAATTGACCCAGAAATGACCAAAATTCACCCAAAATTCACCCAAAATGGCCCAAAATCCACCCAAATTCCACCCAAATCAACCCAAAATCCCAACCCAGGAGCCCCAAAATCGGGAAGAGCGACCCCAAAAACCCCAAAATCCCCAAAATTCCCAGGGAATTCCCAAAAATTCCCAAAAATTCCCAAAAATTCCCAAAAAATCCCAAAAATTCCCGCGAAAATTGACCCAGAAATGACCAAAATTCACCCAAAATTCACCCAAATCAACCCAAAATCCCCGAAAATCCCCCCAAATTCCCAAAAAAATCCCAAATTCCCAAAAATTCCCAAAATCCCCCCAAAATCTCTCCAAATTCCCCAAAATTCCCAAAAATGCCCCCAAAAATTCCCAAAAAATCCCAAAATTCCCAAAATTCCCAAAAATTCCCCAAATTCCCCCAAATCCCCCCAAAATTTCCTCAAAAAATCCCCAAAAATCCCCCCAAAAATTCCCCCAAAATCCCAAAAATTCCCAGAATTCCCAAAAAATCCCCAAATCCCCCAAAATTCCCAAAATCGCCCCAAAATTCCTCCAAAAATCCCCAAAAATCCCCAAAAATCCCCAAAAAAATCCCCAAAATTCCCAAAATTCCCAAAAAAATCCCAAAAATTCCCAAAATCCCCCCAAAAATTCCCCAAAAATCCCAAAAATTCCCAGAATTCCCCAAAAATTCCCAAAAAAATCCCCAAAAAATCCCAAAAAAATTCCCAAAAATTCCCAAAAAAATCCCAAAAATTCCCAAAATTCCCAAAAATTCCCCAAAATTCCCCCAAATCCCCCCAAATTTCCTCCAAAAATTCCCCCAAAATTCCCCAAAAATTCCCAAAAAAATCCCAAAAAAAATCCCAAAAAAATCACCAAAAATTCCCAAAATTCCCAAAAATTCCCAAAATTCCCAAAATCCCCCAAAAATTCCCAAAAAATCCCCAAATCCCCCCAAAATCCCCCAAAATTTCCTCCAAAAATCCCCAAAAATTCCCAAAAATTCCCCAAAAAAATCCCCACAATTCCCAAAAATTCCCGAAATTCCCAAAATTCCCCAAAAATTCCCAAAAAAATCCCAAAAATTCCCAAAATTCCCCAAAAAAATCCCAATATCCCCCCAAAAATTCCAAAAAAAATCCCCCAAAATCCCCCAAAATTCCCAAAAATTCCCAGAATTCCCCAAAAATTCCCAAAAAAATCCCCAAAAAATCCCAAAAAATCCCCAAAAATCCCCAAAAATCCCCAAAAATTCCCCAAAAAATTCCCAAAAAAATTCCCCAAAAAATCCCAAAAAATCCCAAAAATTCCCCAAAATTCCCCAAAATTCCCCCAAATTTCCTCCAAAAATCCCCAAAAATTCCCCAAAATTCCCAAAATTCCCCAAAATCCCCAAAAATTCCCAAAAAAATCCCAAAAATCCCCAAAAATTCCAAAAAAAATCCCAAAATCCCCAAAAATTCCAAAAAAAATCCCAAAATTCCCCAAAAATTCCCAAAAATTCCCAAAAATTCCCCAAAAAATCCCAAAAATTCCCCAAAAGATCCCAAAAATTCCCAAAATTCCCAAAATTTCCCAAAATTCCCCAAAATTCCCCCAAACCCACCTGGGTGCGCCGCACTCGGGCTCCGAAGGAATTTGGGTTTTCCTCATCTTCCTTGGCCGGTTCCAGCCCTGGGAGGCAAAAAATGGGGAAAAAAACCCAAAATTTGGGAAAAGGATCCCAAAAAATGGGAAAAGAACCCAAAAATTGGGATTTGGGACCCCAAAATTGGGGAAAAAACCTCAAAATTTGGGAAAAAGATCCAAAAATTGGGAAAAGGGCCAAAAAAATTGGATTTAAAACCCCAAAAATTGGGAAAAAAATCCCAAAAATGGGAAAAAAATCCCAAAAATTGGGATTTGGGAACCCAAAAATGGGGAAAAAGACCCGAAAATTGGGAAAAAGACCCAAAAAATGGGAAAATTACCCAAAAATTGGGATTTGGGAACCCAAAATTGGGGAAAAAACCTCAAAATTTGGGAAAAAGACACAAAAATTGGGAAAAAGACCCAAAAAATGGGATTTAAGACCCAAAAAATTGGGAAAAAGACACAAAAATTGGGAAAAAGACCCAAAAATTGGGAAAAGGACCCAAAAAATTGGATTTAAAACCCAAAAAATTGGGAAAAAAATCCCAAAAATGGGGGAAAAGGACCCAAAAAAAGGGATTTAAAACCCCAAAAAATTGGGAAAAAGACCCAAAAATTGGGAAAAGGACCCGAAAATTGGGATTTGGGACCTCAAAAAATGGGAAAAGGACCCAAAAATGGGAAAAAAATCCCAAAAATTGGGATTTGGGAACCCAAAAATGGGAAAAGGACCAAAAAAATTGGATTTAAAACCCAAAAAATTGGGAAAAAAGATCCCAAAAATGGGGAAAAAAACCCAAAATTTGGGAAAAGGATCCCAAAAAATGGGAAAAGGACCCGAAAAATGGGAAAAGGATCTCAAAAAATGGGGAAAAACCTCAAAATTTGGGAAAAAGACACAAAAATTGGGAAAAGGATCCGAAAAAATGGGAAAATGACCCAAAAATTGGGATTTGGGAACCCAAAATTGGGGAAAAAACCTCAAAATTTGGGAAAAAGACACAAAAATTGGGGAAAAAGATCCCAAAAAATTGGGAAAAGGACCCAAAAAATGGGAAAAGGACCCAAAAATTGGGGAAAAAACCTCAAAATTTGGGAAAAAGACACAAAAAATGGGAAAAAGACCCCAAAAAATTGGATTTAAAACCCAAAAAATTGGGAAAAAAATCCCAAAAATGGGAAAAATGATCCCAAAAATGGGGGAAAAAACCCAAAATTTGGGAAAAGGATCCCAAAAATTGGGAAAAGATCCCAAAAATTGGGAATTTTGGGGAATTTTGGGGGATTTTTGGGATTTTTTGGGGAATTTTGGGTGTTTTTGGGGATTTTTGGGAATTTTTGGGAATTTTGGGGATTTTTTGGGGATATTTTGGGTGTTTTTTGGGGTTTTTGGGGATATTTTGGGTGCTTTTGGGGATTTTTGGGAATTTTTGGGAATTTTGGGCAATTTTGGGGATTTTTGGGATTTTTTTGGGAATTTTGGGGATTTTTTTGGGAATTTTGGGGATTTTTTGGGGAATTTTTGGGGAATTTTGGGGTTTTTTGGGCAATTTTTGGGAATTTTGGGGATTTTTGGGTAATTTTGGGGTTTTTTGGGCAATTTTTGGGAATTTTGGGGATTTTTTGGGGATATTTTGGGTGTTTTTTGGGGTTTTTGGGGATATTTTGGGGTTTTTTGGGTGCTTTTGGGGATTTTTGGGAATTTTGGGGTTTTTTGGGATTTTTGGGGATATTTGGGGAATTTTGGGGTTTTTTTGGGGATTTTTTTGGGTTTTTTTGGGGATTTTTGGGAATTTTTGGGAATTTTGGGGATTTTGGGGAATTTTTTGGGGATTTTTTGGGATATTTTGGGGATTTTTGGGGAATTTTGGGAATTTTTTGGGATATTTTGGGGATTTTGGGGAATTTTGGGGAATTTTGGGGTTTTTGGGGAATTTTGGGGTTTTTTGGGTGTTTTGGGGGATTTTTGGGAATTTTGGGGGATTTGGGGGTTTTTTGGGGATTTTTTTGGGTTTTTTGGGTGTTTTGGGGATTTTTGGGGAATTTTTTGGGATATTTTGGGATATTTTGGGTTTTTTGGGGTGTTTTGGGGGGTTTTTGGGTGCTTTTGGGGATTTTTGGGAATTTTGGGGAAATTTTGGGAATTTTTGGGATATTTTGGGGGTTTTTTTGTATTTTTGGGTGTTTTTGGGTATTTTTGGGGTATTTTGGGGTGTTTTGGGTGTTTTTTGGCCATTTTTGGGTGTTTTTTGGGTGGTTTTGGGGTGTTTTTGGGGTATTTTGGGTGTTTTTCGGGTGTTTTTTGGGGTGTTTTTGGGGTGTTTTGGGGTGTTCTGGGGGTACCTCGCAGCCCCCCCCGGATTTCCCGCGTCAGTTCCTGGATCTCGTCCCGGAGTCGCTGCAGATCCTGCTGGAGCTCTGGGGACAAAAATCACCCAAAATCACCCAAAATCACCCAAAATCACCCCAAAATCACCCAAAATTCACCCAAAATTCACCCAAAATCACCCAAAATTCACCCAAAATCACCCAAAATCACCCAAAATCACCCAAAATCCACCCAAAATTCATCCAAAATCACCCAAAATCACCCAAAATTTACCCAAAATCACCCAAAATCAGCCAAAATAGCCCAAAATCACCCAAAATCACCCAAAATTGACCCAAAATCACCCAAAATTCACCCAAAATTCACCCAAAATCACCCAAAATTCACCCAAAATTCACCCAAAATCACCCAAAATTGACCCAAAATCACCCAAAATTCCCCAAAATTCCCCAAAATTCCCCATATTCCTGGGATTTTTTCCCAAACTCCCAAGATTTCCCAAAATTCCGGATTTTTTTCCCCAAATCCTGGAATTTTCCCCCAAAATCCCCAGGATTTTTTCCCAAAATTCCCGGATTTTCCCAAATTCCCGGATTTTCCCAAATTCCCGGGATTTTCCCCCGTTATTCCGGGTGTTTCTCACCGGGTGGGGGGAGGGGCGTGGCCAGCGCCCTCTCCTGGAGCTGCTCCAGCGCCGCCGCCTTCAGCTCCAGCGCCCGCAGCCCCGCCCGCACCCCCTGGGCCTGTGTCGCGATATATCGCGATAGTGGAGGGGTTATGTCGCGATATCCAGGGATTATGTCGCGATATGTTGTGATATTGAGGGGTTATATCGCGATATCGAAGGGTTCTGTCGCGATATCGAGGGGTTCTGTCGCAATGTCAAGGGGTTATGTCGCGATAGGAGCCCAGGATGTCGCGATATCCAGGGGTTCTGTCGTGATATATCGCGATATTGAGGGGTTATGTGGTTATATCCAGGGGTTCTGTTGCGATATATCGCGATATGCAGGGGTTATGTTGTGATATCAAGGGATTATATCGTGATATGGACGGGCTCTGTCGCGATATCGAGGGGTTCTGGCGCGACAGGGGCGGCTCCAATCACGACGTGAAGCCCAATTCCATCACCGGCAACGGCATGCAAATGAGATGCAAATGAGACCCCAAAAACCCCACAAAAGAGATGCAAATGAGATGCAAATGAGACGCAAATGAGACCAAAAACCCCACAAATGAGATGCAAATGAGATGCAAGCATGACGCAATCAAGAGGAAAACGAGATGCAAATGAGACCAAAAAACCCCACAAATGAGATGCAAATGAGACACAAAGACGGCACAAATGAGATGCAAATGAGATGCAAACGACATGCAAGAAACATGCAATTGTGAAACAATCACGATGCAAATGATATGCAAATGAGATTAAAATGAGATGCAAATCAGATGCAGATGGGATAGAGATGAGACACAAACACGGCACAAATGAGATGCAAATGAGATGCAAGCGACATGCAAATGAGATGCAAACACAACGCAAACTACACACAAATGAGATGTGATCGATATGCAAATGAGATGCAAATGAGATGCAAATCGAGCGGCGCACCCACCTGGTTGAGGGCGGGGTCCCCGGGGGGGCGGAGCCTCTCCCGCCCCTCCCCCCCCTCCGACTCCGAGTCCGAATCCTGAGGGGGCGGAGCCAAAAATTGGCGCCAAATCCCCCGATTTTGGCGGGAAATCCCCTGACCTCACTTCCGGTTCCTCCCCCACTTCCGGTCCCGCCCTTTTCCCCCCGGTTTTTTTTAGGGGGTCCCAGCGCCAACTTCCGGGTTTTTTTTCCCGGTTTTTTGGGTTTTTCCCCATTTTTGGGGCGCCCGGTTCCGTTTTTGGGGTGTTTGAGGCGGTTTTGGGGGGTTTTTCCCGGTTTTTGGGGCGTTTTTCCCGGTTTTTGGGGGGTTTTTCCCGGTTTTTTTTAGGGGGGGTTCTCGCCTGGTGGAGTTCCCGCGTCCGGTCCCTCATGGCGGCCAACCGGAAGCGACGGCACCGCGCAGGCGCAGAAGAGACGCAAGAAACCATAGAGAGGGAGCCGCTCTGGCCGCCAAAGCCATAGAGAGGAGGGGCGAGTCCTCCATGACCATAGAGAGGAACCGGAAGTCCTCCGAAACCATAGAGAAAAGCCGGAAGTAATCTAGAACCATAGAGAGGAACCGGAAGTCCTCCCAAAAACCATAGAGAGAAACCGGAAGTCCTCCATAACCATAAAGAAAAGCCGGAAGTCATCTAGAACCATAGAGAAACCAGGAAGTCCTCCAAAAACCATAGAGAGGAACCGGAAGTCCTCCAAAACCATAGAGAAAAGCCGGAAGTCCTCCGAAATCATAGAGAAAAGCCGGAAGTTATCTAGAACCATAGAGAAAACAGAAAGTCCTCCAAAAACCATAGAGAGGGACCGGAAGTCCTCCGAAACCATAGAGAGAAGCCGGAAGTCTTCCTTGAATTATAGAGAAAAGCCGGAAGTCATCTAGAACCATAGAGAAAGCAGGAAGTCCTCCAAAAACCATAGAGAGGGACCGGAAGTCCTCCAAAACCATAGAGAGAAGCCGGAAGTGTTGCGACAATCATAGAGACAAACCTGAAGTCCTCTAAAAACCAGAGAGAAGGCAGGAAGTCCTCCAAAAACCATAGAGAGGAACCGGAAGTCCTCCAAAACCATAGAGACAAACAGAAAGTCATCTAAAACCATAGAGACAAACCGGAAGTCATCCAAAAACCATAGAAAAAATACGAAGTCCTTCAAAAACCATAGAGAGGGACCGGAAGTCCTCCAACAATCGCGGTAATGAGCGGGAAGTCAGCTTAAAAACCATAGAGAGGAACCGGAAGTCCTCCAAAACCATAGAGAGGAGCCGGAAGTCTTCCAAGACCATAGAGAAAAGCCGGAAGTCATCAAGAACCATAGAGAAAACAGGAAGTCCTCCAAAAACCATAGAGAGGAACCGGAAGTCCTCCAAAACCATAGAGACAAACAGAAAGTCATCTAAAAACCATAGAGACAAACCGGAAGTCATCCAAAAACCATAGAAAAAATACGAAGTCCTCCAAAAACCATAGAGAGGGACCGGAAGTCCTCCAACAATCGCGGTAATGAGCTGGAAGTCCGCTTAAAAACCATAGAGAGGAACCGGAAGTTGGCTCCATAACCATAGAGAGGAGCCGGAAATCGGCTCTAAAACCATAGAGAAGAACCGGAAGTCCTCCAAAACCATAGAGAGGAGCCGGAAATCGGCTCTAAAACCATAGAGAGGAACCGGAAGTCCTCCAAAACCGCGGTAATAAGCCGGAAGTCAGTTGAAAAACCATAGAGAGGAACCGGAAGTCCTCCAAAAACCATGGCGACCAAGCGGAATTGGGGGATTCTGATTGGTCGGTTGGGGAGGAGGGAGGCGGGGCCAGCGAGGGAAGGGGGCGTGGCCGGGCGGTGCCACTTCCGGGGTCCGGCGGGAGCGGCGCGGAGGCGCCGTGGGGGGGGTAAGGAGGGGGGGGGAGGGGAGGGGGGGGATGGGAGGTGGGGGAGGGGCGGAATTTGGGGTGGGGGAGGGGTCCCGGGTTTGGTTTTTGGGAGGATTTGAGGCTTTCCCGGTTCTGGGAATTCCGAATTTGAGGCGGCGCGAGCGCCACGAGGGGATTTTGGGGCCTTTTGAGGGGATTTTGGGACTTTCTGGGTCTCTTTGAGTGGATTTTGGGTCTCTTTGAGGCGATTTTGGGTTCCCCCAGACCTCTCTGAGTGAATTTTGGGTCCTCCTGGGTCCCTCAGAGAGGATTTTGGGACCCCCCGGGTCTCTTTGAGTGGATTTTGGGTTTCTCTGGGTGAATTTTGGGACCCCCTGGGTCTCTCCGGGAGGATTTTGGGACCCTTTGAGAGGATTTTGGGTCTCTTTGAGTGAATTTTGGGTCTCTTTGAGTGGATTTTGGGTCCATTTGAGTGAATTTTGGGTCCCTTTGAGCGGATTTTGGGACCTTCTGGGTCTCTCTGAGTGGATTTTGGGGCCCTTTGAGTGGATTTTGGGGCCCTTTGAGGGGATTTTGGGTCTCTCTGGGTGAATTTTGGGTCTCCCCGGGTCTCTCTGAGGGGATTTTGGGTCCCTTTGAGTGGATTTTGGGTCCTCCTGGGTCCCTCTGAGGGGATTTTGGGACCCCCCGGGTCTCTCTGAGTGGATTTTGGGTCCCTTTGAGGGGATTTTTGGGCCCCTTTTAGTGAATTTTGGGTCCCTTTGAGTGGATTTTGGGACTTCCTGGGTCTCTCCGGGAGGATTTTGGGTCTCTTTGAGTGGATTTTGGGTCCCTTTGAGGGGATTTTTGGGCCCCTTTTGGTGAATTTTGGGACCCCTTGGGTGAATTTTGGGGCCCTTTGAGGCGATTTTGGGACCCCCTGGGTCTCTCCGGGAGGATTTTGGGACCCCCTCGACCTCTTTGAGGGGATTTTGGGTCTCTTTGAGGCGATTTTGGGTCCCTTTGAGGGGATTTTGGGTCTCTTTGAGTGGATTTTGGGTCCCTTTGAGGCGATTTTGGGTTCCCCCAGACCCCTCTGAGTGAATTTTGGGTCCTCCTGGGTCCCTCAGAGAGGATTTTGGGACCCCCCGGGTCTCTTTAAGGGGATTTTGGGTCCCTTTGAGGGGATTTTTGGGGCCCTTTGAGGGGATTTTGGGTCTCTTTGAGTGGATTTTGGGTCTCTCTGGGTGGATTTTGGGGCCCTTTGAGGGGATTTTTGGGCCCCTTTTAGTGAATTTTGGGACCCCTTGGGTGAATTTTGGTTCCCTTTGAGTGAATTTTGGGACCCCCCGAGCCCCTTTGAGGGAATTTTTGGGTCTCTTTGAGAGGATTTTGGGACCCCCTCGACCTCTCTGAGTGAATTTTGGGACCCTCCGGGTGGATTTTGGGTCCCTTTGAGTGAATTTTGGGACTTTCTGGGTCTCTCCGGGTGGATTTTGGGGCTCTCTGAGGAGATTTTGGGTCCCTTTGAGGCGATTTTGGGTTCCCCCAGACACCTCTGAGTGAATTTTGGGTCCTCCTGGGCCCCTTTTAGTGAATTTTGGGACCCCTTGGGTGGATTTTGGTTCCCTTTGAGGCGATTTTGGGACCCCCCGGGTCTCTCTGAATGGATTTTGGGTCTCTTTGAGTGGATTTTGGGGCCCTTTGAGTGGATTTTGGGTCTCTTTGAGTGAATTTTGGGTCCCTTTGAGGCAATTTTGGGACCCCCTGGGTCCCTCTGAGTGGATTTTGGGTCCGTTTCAGCAGATTTTTGGCCCCTCTCAGGTGATTTTGGGTCTCTTTGGGTGGATTTTGGGTCCATTTGAGGGGATTTTGGGACCCCTTGGGTGAATTTTGGGACCCCTTGGGTGAATTTTGGGTCTCTCTGAGGGGATTTTGGGTCTCTTTGAGCGGATTTTGGGTCCATTTCAGCAGATTTTTGGCCCCTCTCAGGTGATTTTGGGTCTCTCTGTGGGGATTTTTGGCCCCTCTCAGGTGATTTTTGTCCCTCTCAGGTGATTTTTGGCCCTCTCAGGTGATTTTGGTCCCTCTCAGGTGATTTTGGTCCCTCTCAGGTGATTTTGGTCCCTCTCAGGTGATTTTTGGCCCCTCTCAGGTGATTTTTGGCCCCTCTCAGGTAATTTTGGGTCTCTTTGGGTGGATTTTTGGTCCCTCTCAGGTGATTTTGGTCCCTCTCAGGTGATTTTGGTCCCTCTCAGGTGATTTTGGTCCCTCTCAGGTGATTTTGGTCCCTCTCAGGTGATTTTTGGCCCCTCTCAGGTGATTTTTGGCCTCTCTCAGGTGATTTTTGTCTCTCACCTGTCCCAGGTGCGATGTCCGAGCCCGACCCCGCCCCCGAGGACCCCCCCGGAGCCCCCCGGGACCCCCCGGGGCCGCTGGCGCTGCTCAAGGCGCGGGCGCTCGACGTCACCTTCGAGGTGGGCGACGAATACGAGATCATCGAGACCATCGGCACCGGCGCCTACGGCGTGGTCAGCTCGGCAC
This sequence comes from Poecile atricapillus, assembly GCF_030490865.1. Lineage (NCBI taxonomy): Eukaryota > Metazoa > Chordata > Aves > Passeriformes > Paridae > Poecile > Poecile atricapillus. The sequence continues at coordinate 3,134,314 of NC_081282.1, read as the reverse complement.
GGAGACGGGACACGGGTGAGGGACACCTGGGACACCAAAAACACACCTGGGGACACCTGAGACACACCTGGGGGGAGCTGGGGACACCTGAGATACAGCTGGACACACCTGGGGATGCCTGGGGGTACCTGGGGACAGCTGGGGACACCTGAGTCACACCTGGGGACACCAAAAACACACCTGGGACACACCTGGGGACACCTGGGGGTACCTGGGGACACCAAAACCACACCTGGGGACACCTGGGGACACCTGAGACACACCTGAGACACACCTGGGGACACCTGGGGACACCTGGGGACACCTGGGAGGAGCTGGGGACACCTGAGATACAGCTGGACACACCTGGGGACACCTGGGGACACCTGGGGACATCTGGGGACACCAAAACCACACCTGGGGACACCAAAACCACACCTGGGGACACCTGGGGACACCTGAGACACACCTGAGACACACCTGGGGACACCTGGGGACACCAAAACCACACCTGGGGACACCTGGGGACACCTGGGGGTATCTGGGGACAGCTGGGGACACCTGAGTCACACTTGGAGACATCTGGGGACACCTGAGGGGCACCTGGAGACACCTGAGATACACCTGAACCTCACCTGGGGACACCTGGGGACACCAAAAACACACCTGGGGACATCTGGGGACACCTGGGGGTACTTGGAGGTTCCATGTGACACCTGAGGACACCTGAGACACACTTGGAGACAGCTGAGACACCTGGGGGCACCTGGGGACACACCTGGGGACACCTGGGACACACCTGGGGGGAGCTGGGAACACCTGGAACCCAGTCTGGAACCTTCTCTAGAACCCGCTCTAGAACAATCTAGAACCGAGTCTAGAACCGATCTAGAACCGAGTCTAGAACCGCTCTAGAACATTCTAGAACACACCTAGAACCCGATCTAGAACGTTCTAGAACCCGATCTAGAACCCAGTCTAGAACGTTCTGGAACCCAGTCTAGAACCCGGTCTAGAACTCACCTGGAACACACCTGGGGGGAGCTGGGGACACCTGGGGACACCCAAAAACACACCTGGGGACACCTGGGGACACCTGGGGACAGCTGGGGGGAGCTGGGACACACCTGAGGACATCTGGGGGTACCTGGGGAGCACCTGGGGACACCTGGACACACCTGGGGACACCTGGGACACAGCTGGGGGGAGCTGGGGACACACCTGGGGACACACCTGGGGACACCAAAAACACACCTGGGGACACCTGGGGGGAGCTGGGGACACCTGGGAGTTAACTGGGACACACCTGAGGACATCTGGGGGTACCTGGGGAGCACCTGGGGACACCTGGAGACACCTGGGACACACCTGGAGACACTTGGGGACACCTGGGGGACACCTGGGGACACCTGGGGTCACACCTGGGGACACCAAAAACACACCTGGGGGACACCTGGGGACATCTGGGGACATCTGAAGGCACCTGGGGACACACCTGGGGGACACCTGAACACACCTGGGAACACCTGGGGACACCTGAGGACATCTGGGGACACCTGGGGTCACACCTGGGGACACCAAAAACACACCTGGGGGACACCTGGGGACACCTGGGGGGGTCTGGACACACCTGAGGACACCTGAAGGCACCTGGGGACACCTGGGGACACCTGGGGTCACACCTGGGGACACCTGAGGACACCTGGGGACACCTGGGGACACCTGGGGACACACCTGGGGACACCTGAGGACACCTGAGGACAGCTGGGGACACACCTGGGGACACCTGGGGGGAGCTGGGGACACTCCTGGGGACACCTGGGGGACACCTGGGGCCACCTGAAGGCACCTGGGGCCACCTGAAGGCACCTGGGGACACCTGGGGACACCCCTAGGACCCACCTGGTGGCCACCCCCCCTCCCCTCCCCTCCCCCACCCCCAGGCCAGCAGGTGGCCATCAAGAAGATCCCCAACGCCTTCGACGTGGTGACCAACGCCAAGCGGACGCTGAGGGAGCTGAAGATCCTCAAGCACTTCAAGCACGACAACATCATCGGCATCAAGGACATCCTGCGGCCGGCGGGGCCCTACGGGGAGTTCCGCTCCGTGTGCGTGGGAGGGGGGAGGGGTGGGGTTTGGTTGAGTTGGGTTTGGTTGGGTTTGGTTGGGTTTGTTTGGGTTTGGTTGGGATCGGTTGGGTTTGGTTGAGTTGGGTTGAGTTGGTGGGGTTGGGTTTGGTTGGGATTGGTTGGGTTGGGTTTAATTGGGATGGGTTGGGTTGGGTTGGTTTGGTTGGTTTTGGTTTGGTTGGTTGATTTGGGTTTAGTTGGTTTGGTTGAGTTGGGTTTGGTTGGGTTTGGTTGAGTTGGGTTTGGTTGGGTTGAGTTGGGATTGGTTAAGTTTGGTTTGGTTTGGTTGGGTGGATTTGATTTAATTTGGTTAATTTGGGTTTAATTGGGTTGGGTTTGGTTAAGTTGGGTTTGGTTGAGTTGAGTTGGGTGGATTTGATTTAATTTGGTTGATTTGGGTTTATTTGGGTTTGGTTGGGTTTGGTTGGGTTTCGTTTGGGATGGGTTTGGTTGGGTTGGGTTTGGTTGGGTTGGGTTGGGTTGATTTGATTTAATTTGGTTGATTTGGGTTTAATTGGGATGGGTTTGTTTGGTTGAGTTGAGTTTGGTTTCGTTTGGTTGAGTTGGGTTGGGTTGGTTGGGTTGGGTTGGTACCACCAACACAATCACCACCATGACCACCACGACCACCATGGTCACCACCATGACCACCACCATGACCACCATGGTCACCACCATGGTTGCCACCATGACCACCACCACAACCATCATGGCCACCACCATGACCACGATGACCATCATGACCACCATGACCATCATGGCCATCATGGTCACCACCATGACCACCACCACGACCACCACCACCACCACCATGGTCGCCACCATGACCATGATGAACACCATGGTCACCACCTGACCATGACCACCACCACCACAATGACCACCATGGCCACCATGGTCACCACAACCACCACAATAACCTCCATGGTCACCACCATGATAACCAACACCATGGCCACCATGACCACCATGGTCACCACCATGACCATGATGGCCACCATGGCCACAATGGTCACCACCATGACCATGATGACCACCACCACCATGGCCACCATGGTCACCACCACCATGGTCACCACCACCATGACCACCATGGTCACCACCATGACCACCATGGTTACCACCATGACCACGATCACCACCACCACAACCAACACCATGGCCATCATAACCACCATGGTGGCCACCATGACCACCACGGCCACCAACCCAACCCCCACCCCATTCCAGCTACGTCGTCCTTGACCTGATGGAGAGCGACCTCCACCAGATCATCCACTCCTCCCAACCCCTCACCCTTGAGCACGTCCGCTACTTCCTCTACCAACTCCTCCGCGGCCTCAAATACATCCACAGCGCCAACGTCCTCCACCGCGACCTCAAACCCAGCAACCTCCTGGTCAACGAGAACTGCGAGCTGAAAATCGGCGATTTCGGCATGGCCCGCGGCCTGGGCGCCGACCCGCGCCAGGCCAAGGCGTTCCTCACCGAATACGTCGCCACGCGCTGGTACCGCGCGCCGGAGCTGCTCCTCTCGCTCCACCGCTACACCCGCGCCATCGACATGTGGTCGGTGGGTTGCATTTTTGCCGAAATGCTCGGACGCCGGCAGCTTTTTCCCGGTCGCAATTACGTCCACCAGCTCCAGCTGATCATGGCGGTGCTGGGGACGCCGCCGGCCGGCGTCATGGCGGCCATCGGCGCCGAGCGGGTGCGTGCCTACGTGCAGAGTTTGCCGCCGCGGCCGGCGGTGCCGTGGGAGAGTCTTTTCGGCGCGGCCGAGCCGGCGGCGTTGGCGCTGTTGGGGCGGATGTTGCGGTTCGATCCGCGGGAGAGGGTGGGCGTGGCCGAGGCGTTGCGTCACCCGTTCTTGGCCAAGTACCACGACCCCGAGGACGAGCCCGAGTGCGTCCCGGCCTTCGACTTCGCCTTCGACCGCCAGGCCCTGACCAAAGAGGAGATCAAGGCGGCCATCGTGGCCGAGATCGCCGATTTCCACGCCCGGCGCGACGGCATCCGCCGGCAGATCGCGCCGGCGCCGGCGGAGGCCGGAATCAAAATGGCCGACGCCAACATGGCGGACGTCGGGGTCAAAATGGCCGACGCCAACATGGCGGACGTCGGGGTCAAAATGGCCGACGCCAACATGGCCGGCATCCACGTGGTTGACGCCGGCGTCAAAATGGCCGACGGCGGCGTCAAGATGGCCGACAGCGGCGTCAATATGGCGGACGCCAACCTCAAGATGGCCGACGCCAACGTCAACATGGCGGCCGGCCCGGCGTGGCCGCCGTGCGCCGACGTGGACATGCCCAGCCCGGGCCCCGCCCCCGACTGCCCGATGGAGTCGCCGCGGGTGAAGGCGGAGCCGGGGGCGGCGCCGGCGGCGGCGGCGGCGCCCAAGAGGGACGGCGCCATCTCGGACGACACCAAGGCGGCGCTGAAGGCGGCGCTGATGAAGTCGGCCATGAGGAACCGGAGTAAAGGTGAGGAAGAGGAGGGGGGAGGGGCGGGGCCCGTGCTGGGATTGGTTGGGGGGGCGTTGGTGATGTCGTTGGGTCGTTGATGACGTTATTGGGTCATGGATGGGGTCATTGGGTCGTTGATGACGTCATTGGGTCGTTGGTGATGTCATTGGGACAACAGTGGGGTCGTTGATGAGGTCATTGGGTCGTTGATGACATCATTGGGTCATGGATGGGGTCATCGATGAGGTCATTAGGTCGATGATGTCATCGGGTCGTCAGTGGGGTCGTTGATGACGTCATTGGGTCGTTGATGACATCATTGGGTCATCAGTGGGTTTGTGGGGTCATTGATGATGTCATTGGGTCATTGACATCATGGGGTCGTCGATGAGGTCATTTGTTGGGCTGGGTTGAGCTCTGATTGGTTGGGGACGTTGATGACATCATCGGGTCATTGATGAGATCATGGGGTTATTGATGACATCATAGGGTGATCATTGGTTGGGGTTGGGTTGAGCTCTGATTGGTCAGGGTCATTGATGACGTCATTGGGTCATTGGTGATGTCATTGGGTGATCAATGGGGTGTTGGGTGGTGTTGAGCTCTGATTGGGGGCGTCAATGACGTCATTGGGTCATTGATGACATCATGGGGTCATTGATGACGTCATTGGGTCATTGATGACGTCATGGGGTCATTGATGATGTAATTGGGTGATCAATGGGGTCATTGGTTGGGCTGTGCTCTGATTGGTTGGGGGGGCGTTGATGACGTCATTGGGTCATTGATGATGTCATTGATGACATCATTGGGTGATCAACGGGGTCACTGGTTGGGTTGAGCTCTGATTGGTTGGGGGCGTTGATGACATCATTGGGTTATCGATGGTGTCATGGGGTCATGGATGACATCATTGGGTCATTGATGACGTCATTGGGTCATGGATGATGTCATCGGGTCGTTGATGACATCATTGGGTCATTGGTGACGTCATCGGGACATTGATGACATCACTGGGCGATCAACGAGGTCATTGGTCGGCTCGAGCTCTGATTGGTTGAGGGGCATTGATGACATCACCGGCTCGTCGATGAGGTCACCGATGACATCATTTTGTCACCGATGACATCATCGCGCCATCAATGACATCACCGTGAACATCGGTGCGACAACCCATGACCTCATCGCGTCCCCGATGACGTCACCGGCCCTTCGCCGAGCTCACCCGTGACATCATCGCGCCGCCCATGATGTCATCGGGCGATCAACGCCCTGATTGGCTCCTCCTCCTCCTCTTCCTCCTCATCGCCCCGCCCCCAGACCCTCCCTGCCCCGCCCCCGAGGCCGCCGAGGGCCGGAAGCCGGTGACGGCGGCCGAGCGGCAGCGGGAGCGGGAGGAGAAGCGCCGGCGGCGCCAGGAGCGCGCCAAAGAACGCGAGAAGAAGCAGCGCGAGCGCGAGCGGCGCGAGCCGCGCCCCCGGGGGGAGGGGCTCCACGGCCTGGTCCTCACCGACGACGACCGGCACCTCCTGGAGCGCTGGACCAAGATGGCCGACGGCGGCGCCCCGCCGCGACAGACGGCCCCGCCCCCTCCTCCTCCTCCTCTTCCTCCTCCTCCTCCGGTGGCCCCGCCCCCTCCCGCCGAGGCGTGGCCGGGGGCGTGGCCGGAAACCGGCGGCGACGCCGACGTGGCCACGGTGACGCAGCAGCTCCAAAAGTCGCAGGTGAGGGGGGTGGGGGAGGGGCTTTGGAGAGATGGGGGAGGGGTCACGGGGGTGGCTCCGCCCCCTCCCGGATCGTGGCCACGCCCCCCATCCCCCGGCGCAGGTGGAGGATCCGTTGCCGCCGGTGTTCCCGGTGACGCCCAAGGGGAGCGGCGCCGGTTACGGCGTCGGCTTCGACCTGGAAGAGTTCCTGAGCCAATCGTTGGACATGGTGGGGGAGGCCAAGGACAGGTGGGGAGGGGGAGGGGGAGGGGAGGGGGAGGGGCTGGGTTTGGTTGGGATGGGTTTGGTTTGGTTGGGTTTGGTTTGGTTGGGTCATGGTTTGGTTGGGTTGGGTTTGGTTGGGTTGGGTTTGGTTGGGATTGGTTTGGTTGAGTTGGGTTTGGTTTGGTTGGGTTGGTTGGGTTTGGTTGGGTTTGGTTGAGTTGGGTTTGGTTGGGGTTGGTTGGGTTGGGTTGGTTTTGGTTGGGTTGAGTTGAGTTTGGGTGGATTTGGTTGAGTTGGGTTGGGTTTAATTGGGATGGGTTTGGTTGGATTTGGTTGGGTTTGGTTTGGTTTGGTTGGGATTGGTTGGGATTGGTTGGGTTGGGTTGAGTTTGGTTTGGTTGTGTTGAGTTAATTTGATTTAATTTGGTTGATTTGGGTTTAATTGGGTTGGGTTTGGTTGGTTTTGGTTGAGTTGGGTTGGGTTGGGTTTGGTTGGGTTGGGTTGGGTTGAGTTTAGTTGAGTTTGGCTTGGTTTGGTTGAGTTAATTTGATTTAATTTGGTTGATTTGGGTTTAATTGAGTTCGGATGGGTTTGGTTGGGTTGAGTTGAGTCGGGTTTGGTTACTTTTGGTTGGATTTAGTTGAGTTGGGTTGGGTTTAATTGGGATGGGTTTGGTTGGGTTGAGTTGGATTGGTTGAGTTTGGTTGGGTTGGTTTGGTTGGGTTCGGTTGATTGGACTTAATTTGGTTGGGTTGGTCTTAATTGGGATGGGTTGGGTTGGGTTTGGTTGGGTTGAGTTGATTTAATTTGGTTGATTTGGGTTTAATTGGGTTTGGTTGATTTGGGTTTAATTGGGTTGGGTTTGGTTCGGTTGGGTTTGGTTGAGTTTGGTTGATTTGGGTTTAATTGGGTTGGGTTTGGTTGGGTTTGGTTGGGTTGGATTTGCTTTGCTTTTTATTTAATTTAATTCGGTTTAATTGGATTTCTTCGCTTCAATTGTCTCTCCATCGCCCCTCCCCCACCTCCCACCCCTCCCCCACCCCCCCCACCCCTCCCCCACCCCAGCCAGGGCGATTCGGCGCCGCTCTCGGCGTCGCTCTTGGCCGATTGGCTGGAGGTTCACCGGCTGAGCCCGGCCTCCCTGGAGAGCCTCCAGCGCGACCTCCAGCTGGGGTCGCCCATGATGCTGGCTGAGGACGAGCCCTGACGGACGGACAGACGGACACACGGACAGATGGACACATGGACACAGCCAGGGACACACGGACACACCCATGGACACACGGACACGGACATGGACACACGGACACAGCTCCCTGGAGAGCCTCCAGCGCGACCTCCAGCTGGGGTCGCCCATGATGGTGGCTGAGGACGAGCCCTGACGGACACACGGACACACGGACACACCCAGGGACACACCCACGGACAGACGGACACACCCACGGACACACGGACACAGCTCCCTGGAGAGCCTCCAGCGCGACCTCCAGCTGGGATCGCCCCCATGATGCTGGCTGCGGACGAGCCCTGACGGACGGACAGACGGACACACGGACAGATGGACACACCCACGGACAGACGGACACACCCAGGGACACACGGACACACCCACGGACACATGGACACACGGACGCGGACACACCCAGGGACAGACGGACACACGGACACAGCTCCCTGGAGTGCCTCCAGCGCGACCTCCAGCTGGGGTCGCCCATGATGCTGGCTGAGGACGAGCCCTGACGGACGGACAGACGGACACACCCATGGACATGGACACACGGACACACCCATGGACACACGGACACACCCATGGACACACGCAGGGACAGACGGACACACCCAGGGACAGACGGACACGCCCCCCTGGAGAGCCTCCAGCGCGACCTCCAGCTGGGATCGCCCCCATGATGCTGGCTGAGGACGAGCCCTGACGGACGGACAGACACACGGACACACCCAGGGACACACGGACACACCCATGGACACACGGACACACCCACGGACACACGGACACACCCAGGGACACACGGACACACCCACGGACACACGGACACACCCAGGGACACACGGACAGACGGACACACCCAGGGGCACACGGACAGACGGACACACAGATACACGGACATGGATACGGACACATGGACACACGGACACTCGGACACACGGATGCTCGGATACACGGACATGGACACACAGACACACACACGGACACGGACACACGGACACGGACACACGGACACACAGACACGGACGCACGGACACGGACACGGACATGGACACGGAGACACACATGGACACACGGACACACGGACACGGACACGCCCACATGGACACGTACACGCCCCAAGGACATGGACACGCCCCCACATACATGGACACGCCCACACGGACATGGACACGCCCCCACTGACATGGACACACCCCCCACAGACATGGACACGCCCCCACGGACACGGCCCCAGATATGTCCACGAACACGCCCATGGACACGCCCCCTTTTTGGCCACGCCCCCATGGACACACCCCTCTCTTGGACACGCCCCCACGGACACGGCCCCGGATATGACCACGGACACGGCCATGGACACGCCCCCTTTTCAGCCACGCCCCTTTTAGGACACGCCCCCCATGGACACGCCCCCGTGGATACACCCCGGCCACGCCCCTTTTTAGCCACGCCCCCTTCTTGGACACGGCCCTGGATGTGTCCACGGACACGCCCACGGACACGCCCCCTTTTTGGCCACGCCCCCGTGGACACACCCCCATCTTGGACACGCCCCCACGGACACGCCCCCTGTGGACACACCCCGGCCACGCCCCCTTTTGGCCACGCCCCCCAGACACGGCTTCAGATATGTCCACGGACACGCCCCTTGGACACGCCCCCTTTTTGGACACGCCCCCAAACAGACCACGGACACGCCCATGGACACGCCCCCTTTTCAGCCACGCCCCCGTCTTGGACACGCCCCCACGGACACGCCCCCGGATATGTCCATGGACACGCCCCCTTCTGGTCCACGCCCCTTCTTGGACACGCCCCTTTCACGGACACGCCCCCCACGGACATGCCCCCCACGAACACGGCCCTGGATATGATCATGGACACGCCCCCTTTTTGGCCACGCCACCTTTTGGCCACGCCCCCAGACACGGCTCCGGATATTTCCACAGACACGCCCATGGACACGCCCCCTTTCGGCCACGCCCCTTTTCGGCCACGCCCCTTCTTGGACACGCCCCCAGATACGTCCATGGACACGCCCCCTTGGACACGCCCACTTCTTGGCCACGCCCCCTTTCGGCCACGCCCCCTCGATCTCGGCCACGCCCCCATTAAAGTTTGTATGGAGAGGATGAGTCTGTGTCCGGGGGGGAGGGGAAGGGCGGGCGCCATCTTGGATTGGTGGGGGAGGGGAGGAGGAGGAGGAGGAAGAAGAGGAGGAAGAGAAAGAGGAGGAGGAGGAAGAGGAAGAGAAGGAAAAAGAAGAGAAAAAAGAAAAAAAGAGGAAGAAGAGGAGGAAAAGAAAGAGAAGGAAGAGGAAAAGGAAAAAAAAGAAAAAGAGGAGGAGGAAGGAAAGGAGGAAGAAGATGGTGAAGAGGAAGAGGAACAAAAGAAAAGGAGGAAGAGGAAGAGAAGGAGGAAAAGGAAGAAGAGGAGGAGGAAGAGGAGGAGGAGGAAGAAGAAAAAGAGGAAGAAGAGAAACGAGAAGAGGAAGAGGAGGCGGAAGAAGAAGAGGAAGAGGAAGAAGGAAAGAAAAGGAGGAAGAGGCGGAGGAAGAAGAACAGGAAAAGGAGGAGGAAGAAGAAGAGGAAGAGGAGGAAAAAGAGGAACAGGAAGAGGAGGAGGAGGAGGAAGAAGAAGAGGAAGAAGAGGAACAGGAAGAGGAGGAGGAGGAAGAAGAAGAGGAAGAGGAAAAGAAGGAGGAAGAAGAAGAGGAAGAGGAGGACGAGAAGGAAGAAGACAATGAAGAGGAAGAGAAGGAGGATGATGAAGAGGAGGAGGAAGAGGAAGAAGAGGAACAGGAAGAGGAAGAAGACGATGATGAGGAAGACAAGGAGGAGGAAGAAGAGGAAGAAGAAAAGGAGGAGGAAGAGGAGGAAAAGGAAGAAAAGGAGGAAAAGGCAGAAGAAGAGGAAGAGGACGATGAAGAGGAAGAGGAGGAAGACGAGGAAGAGGAAGATGAGGAAGAGGAAGAAGAGGCGGAGCCGGCTGCGTTTGTGGCAATGGGGTTTCGTAGCAAATTTTACATCACAGACCACGAGGGGGGAGGGGCGGATACAGAGCATGGGGGGGGAGGGGGAGGGGCTGGGGTGGGGGGAGGGGCGCCCCACCCACCCCCACCCCACCCCAATCCTGGTGGGTGGGGGAGGGGCAGCGATTTTTTGGGGGGGAGGGGTGCGGTGGGGGGAGGGGCACCCCCACCCCCATCCTGGTGGGTGGGGGGAGGGGCAGCTATTTTTGGGGGGGGAGGGGCGCGGTGGGGGGAGGGGCACCCCCATCCTGGTGGGTGGGGGGAGGGGCAGGGATTTTGGGGGGAGGGGCGCCCCCACCCCCATCCTGGTGGGTGGGGGGAGGGGCAGCGATTTGGGGGGGGGGAGGGGCTGTGGGTGGGGGGAGGGGCACCCCCACCCCACCCCCATCTTGGTGGGTGGGGGGAGGGGCAGCGATTTGGGGAGGGGGGAGGGGCTGTGGGTGGGGGGAGGGGCGCGGCCCCGGCGGGGCGGGAAATCTGAGTGGGGGTTGGGGGGTGGGGGAGGGGCGGCGTTCGGCCGGTGGGGGAGGGGAGAGATGGGGGATGGGGTGGGGGTTGTTTGGTCATCGATGACGTCATGGGGTCATCGATGACATCATAGGGTCATCAGTGAGGTAATCAATGAGGTCGTTGGGTCCTTGATGACGTCATCAATGTGGTCATTGGGTCATCAGAGGGGTCGTTGGGTCATCAATGACGTCATAGGGTCATCCATGAGGCCATGGGGTCATTGATGACATCATTGGGTCACTGATGAGGTCATTGATGAGGTCGTTGGGTGGCTGATGACGTCATCAATGAGATCATTGGGTCCTTGATGAGGTCATGAGGTCATTGGAGGGGTCATTGGGTCATCAATGAGGTCATTGATGGGGCTGATGAGGTCATTGGGTCGTTGATGACGTCATCGGGTCATGGATGAGGTAATTTGGTTCTCCATGAGGTCATTGGCTCATCGATGACATCATCGGATCATCAATGACGTCATCGGGTCATCGATGGGGTCATCGATGACGTCACTGGGTGGGTGGGCAGTTGGGTGGGGGAGGGGCTGATGGACCCAGAGGTCATCGGCCGGGGAGTGACCAGTGGGGTGAGCACTGGTTGGACTGGTCAGTGATGGTCGGACTGGTTGGACTGGTCAGTGATGGTCGGACTGGTTGGACTGGTCAGTGATGGACTGGTCAGTGAGGGGTTCACCAGTTGGGCACTGGTTGGACTGGTCAGTGATGGTTGGACTGGTCAGTGATGGTTGGACTGGTCAGTGATGGTCGGACTGGTTGGACTGGTCAGTGATGGTCGGACTGGTTGGACTGGTCAGTGATGGTTGGACTGGTTGGACTGGTCAGTTGTGGACTGGTTGGACTGGTTGGACTGGTCGGTGATGGTCGGACTGGTTGGACTGGTCAGTGATGGGTTAACCAGTTTGGCACTGGTTGCACTGGTCAGTGATGGACTGGTCAGTGATGGTCGGACTGGTTGGACTGGTCAGTGATGGACTGGTCAGTGAGGGGTTCACCAGTTTGGTACTGGTTGGACTGGTCAGTTGTGGACTGGTTGGACTGGTCAGTGAGGGTTGGACTGGTCAGTGATGGGTTCACCAGTTTGGCACTGGTTGGACTGGTCAGTGATGGTTGGACTGGTTGGACTGGTCAGTGAGGGGTTCACCAGTTTGGCACTGGTTGGACTGGTCAGTGATGGTTGGACTGGTCAGTGAGGGGTTCACCAGTTTGGCACTGGTTGGACTGGTCAGTGAGGGTTGGACTGGTTGGACTGGTCAGTGATGGTTGGACTGGTTGGACTGGTCAGTTGTGGACTGGTTGGACTGGTCAGTGATGGTTGGACTGGTCAGTGAGGGGTTCACCAGTTTGGCACTGGTTGGACTGGTCAGTTGTGGACTGGTTGGACTGGTCAGTGATGGTTGGACTGGTTGGACTGGTCAGTTGTGGACTGGTTGGACTGGTCAGTGATGGTTGAACTGGTCAGTGATGGGTTAACCAGTTTGGTACTGGTTGGACTGGTCAGTGATGGTTGGACTGGTTGGGGGTGGGGGTTGGGGTGTGATGGCACCAATGGCACCTCCCCCACCCAACTGGGATGGGTCAAACCAAAACCAAACCAAACCAAACTCACCAAAAACAACCCAAACCAACCCAAACCAACCCAAACCAAACCAAACGAAACCAAACCAACCAAAACCAACCCAAACTCACCAAAACCAACCCAAACTCACCAAAACCAACCCAAACTCACCAAAACCAACCCAAACTCACCAAAACCAACCAAAACCAACCAAAACCAACCCAAACTCAACCAAACCAACCAAAACCAACCCAAACTCAACCAAACCCAACCAAACTCAACTTGACCCAACCCCACCCACCCCACCAAACTCGACCCAACTGAACTCAACCAAATCAACCAACCTCAGCTTGACCAAACTCAACCCAACCCAACCAACTCAACCAAACTCAACCAAACTCAACCAAAACCAACCCAACTCAACCAAGTCAACCCAACCAAACTCAACTTGACCCAACCCAACTTGACCCAACTCAACCAAACCAAACCAACCCAACCCAACCCAACCCAACCCAACCCAAGCAACTCAACCAAACTCAACCAAAACCAACCCAACTCAACCAACTCAACCAAACCCAACCCAACCAACTCAACCATCTCAACCCAACCTGACTCAACTCAACCCAACCAAACTCGACCCAACCAAACCCAACTCAACAAACTCAACTCAACCCAACAAACCCAAACTCAACCAAACCCAACCAAACCCAACCAAACCCAACCCAACTCAACCCAACCAAACCCAAACTCAACCAAACCCAACCAAACCCAATCAAAACTCAACCAAAACTCAACCAAACCCAACCCAAAACTCAACCAAACCCAACTCAACCAAAACCAACCAAAACCAAACAGCCCAACTTGACCCAACCAAACTCAACCCACCTTGACCCAACTCAACCAAAACCAACCCAACTCAACCCAAGAAACCCAAACTCAACCAAACTCAACCAAGACCAGCCCAACTCAACCAAAACTCAACCAAAACTCAACCAAAACTCAACCAACTCAACCCAACCCAACCAAACTGAACTCAACCAACTCAACTTGACCCAACCCAACCCAACCAAACTCAACCCAACAAACCCAAACTCAACCAAACCCAACCAAACCCAACTCAACCAAAACCAACCAAAACCAACCAAAACTCAACCCAACCCAACCAACTCAAACCCAACAAACCCAAACTCAACCAAAACTCAACCAAAACCAAACAGCCCAACTTGACCCAACCAAACTCAACCCAACCCAACCAAAACCAAACTCAACCAAACCCAACCAAACCAACCCAGAACTCAACCAAACTCAACCAAAACTCAACCAAACCCAACCCAAACTCAACCAAAACCAACCAAAACCAACCAAAACTCAACCAAAACTCAACCAACTCAACCCAACCCAACCAAACCCAACTCAACTCAACCCAACCAAACCCAAACTCAACCAAACTCAACCAAACTCAACCAAAACCAACTTATCTGAACCCAACCCAACTCAACCCAACCAAACCCAAACTCAACCAAACTCAACCAAACCCAACCAAAACCAACCCAAACTCAACCAAATTCAACTCAACCCAACCTGACTCAACTCAACCAAACTCAACCCAACCAAACCCAAACTCAACCCAAACTCAACCAAACTCAACCAAACCCAAACTCAACCAAACCCAACCAACTCAAACCCAACAAACCCAAACTCAACCAAATTCAACTCAACCCAACCTGACTCAACTCAACCAAACTCAACCCAACCAAACCCAAACTCAACCAAACTCAACCAAAACTCAACCAAACCCAACTCAACCTAACCAAACCAAACCCAACCCAACTCAACCCAACCAAACCCAAACTCAACCAAACCCAACCAAACCCAACCAAACTCAAACCCAACCAACCCAAACTCAACCAAAATTCAACCAAAACTCAACCAAACCCAACCCAACCCCTCTCACCCACCCCCACTCTCCCCTCCCCCCACCACAGAGTGGGCGTGGTCAGTGCTGGGAGAGGGGGGGGGAGGGGCTCACGCCATGAGGAAGAGGAAGAGGAGGAGGAAGAGGAGGATGATGGGATGGATGAAGATGAAGAGGAGGATGATGGGATGAAGGTGAAGAGGAGGATGATGGGATGGAGGAAGAGGAGGATGATGGGATGGATGAAGAGGATGATGATGGGATGGATGAAGAGGATGATGATGATGATGGGATTGGTGAAGAGGAGGATGATGGGATGAAGATGAAGAGGAGGATGATGGGATGGATGAGGAGGAAGAGGAGGATGATGGGATGGATGAAGAGGAGGATGATGGGATGGATGAGGAGGAAGAGGAGGATGATGGGATGGATGATGAGGAAGAGGATGATGATGGGATGGATGAAGAGGAAGAGGAGGATGATGGAGTTGATGAAGAGGATGATGATGATGATGATGGGATGGATGAAGAGGATGATGATGATGGGATGGATGAAGGTGAAGAGGAGCATGATGGGATTGATGAAGAGGAGGATGATGGGATGAAAGAAGGGGATGATGATGATGATGATGGGATGGATGAAGAGGAGGATGATGGGATTGATGAAGAGGATGACGATGATGATGATGGGATGGATGAAGAGGAGGATGATGATGGGATGGATGAAGATGAAGAGGAGCATGATGGGATTGATGATGACGATGATGATGATGGGACGGATGAAGGCCGAGAAGAACCCGCTCAGATTTTGCCGGCGCCGTGCCGCGGCGACAGCGGGGGAGGGGAAAGGGGCGGGGCCACCACGCGCCGGGAAATTGTTGACGCCTCTTAATTTATTCGCGATTAATGAACGGGGGGGGTTAATTAATTAATTAATTAATTAACGGGGGATGGGGGGAGGGGCCATGGGGAGGGGTGGGGGGAGGGGCTGGGGGGGTGGGGGAGGGGTCTACAAGCCCAGGGTGCCCCCGATGGAGGAGGCCAGGACCACCCCCAGCACCACGCAGCAGATGATGATCATGATCTTCTTCTGCTCACGGCCCCGAAGACGATCCAGGATGGGATTTTTGGGGTGAATTTGGGGGTTTTTGGGAAATTTGGGATTTTTGGGGTTTTTTTGTGGGAAAATTTGGGAATTTTTCGGAATTTTTTGGGATTTTTTTGCGTTTTTTTTGTGGTTTTTTGGGTTTTTTTGAGGTAATTTTGGGGTTTTTTTGGGGTATTTTCAGGGGTTTTGGGATTTTTTGGGGGTTTTTGGGAAATTTGGGATTTTTGGAATTTTTTGGGGATTTTTGGAGGGAAATTTGGGAATTTTTTGGAATTTTTTAGGGATTTTTTTGCATATTTTTGGGGTTTTTTGAGGGGATTTTGGGGGGATTTTGGTTTTTTTTTTTTGTATTTTCAGGGGTTTTGGGGTTTTTTGGGGGTTTTTGGGAAATTTGGGATTTTTTGGGATTTTTTTGGGGATTTTTGGGGGAAAATTTGGAAATTTTTTTGAATTTTTGGGGATTTTTTTTGCATATTTTTGGGTTTTTTTGGGGGGGATTTTGGGGTTTTTTTTGTATTTTCAGGGGTTTTGGGGTTTTTTGGGGGTTTTTGGGAAATTTGGGATTTTTTGGAATTTTTTGGGGATTTTTGGAGGGAAATTTGGAATTTTTCGGAATTTTTTGGGATTTTTTGGGGGATTTTTTTGGGTTTTTTGAGGTGATTTTGGGGGGATTTGGGGGTTTTTTGGGTATTTTCAGGGATTTTTGGGGAGAATTTGGGGGTTTTTGGGAAATTTGGGATTTTTTGGGGTTTTTTGGGGATTTTTGGGGGGAAATTTGGGAATTTTTTGGAATTTTTTGGGGTTTTTTTTTGCGTTTTTTTGGGGTTTTTTAGGTGATTTTTGGGGGATTTTGGGTATTTTTGGGGGTTTTTGGGGGATTTTTGGGGAGAATTTGGGGGTTTTGGAAAATTTGGGATTTTTTGGGATTTTTTAGGATTTTTTTTGCGGTTTTTTGGGTTTTTTTGAGGGGATTTTGGGGATTTTTTGGGGTATTTTCAGGGGTTTTTGGGGAGAATTTGGGGTTTTTTTGGGGGTTTTTGGGGAATTTGGGATATTTTGGGGATTTTTGGGGATTTTTGGGGGAATTTTGGGAATTTTTTGGAATTTTTTGGGATTTTTTTGGGGGGGTTTTTTTGGGTTTTTTTGAGGTGATTTTGGGGGGATTTTGGGGGGTTTTTTTTGTATTTTCAGGGATTTTTGGGTTTTTTTGGGGTTTTTGGGAAATTTGGGATTTTTGGGGTTTTTTTGGGGATTTTTGGGGGGAAATTTGGGAATTTTTTTGAATTTTTTGGGATTTTTTTTGCAATTTTTTTGGTTTTTTGGGGGGGATTTTGGGGTTTTTTTGGGTATTTTCAGGGATTTTTGGGGAGAATTTGGAAGTTTTTGGGAAATTTGGGATTTTTTGGGATTTTTTGGGGGATTTTTGGGGGGAAATTTGGGAAATTTTTGAATTTTTGGGGGTTTTTTTTGCGGTTTTTTTGGTTTTTGGGGGGTGATTTTGGGTTGTTTTTTTTTATTTTCAGGGGTTTTGTGGTTTTTTGGGGGTTTTTGGGAAATTTGGGATTTTTTGGGGTTTTTTTGGGGGGAAATTTGGGGATTTTTGGGAATTTTTTGGGATTTTTTTTGCGTTTTTTGGGGGTTTTTGGAGGTGATTTTGGGGGGATTTTGGGGGGTTTTTTGGGTATTTTCAGGGGTTTTTAGGGTTTTTTTTGGGTTTTTGGGAAATTTGGGATTTTTTGGGATTTTTTTGGGGGGGAAATTTGGGAATTTTTTGGAATTTTTTAGGGATTTTTTTGCATATTTTTGGGGTTTTTTGAGGGGATTTTGGGAGAATTTTGGGGGTTTTTTTGGTATTTTCAGGGATTTTTGGGGAGAATTTGGGGGTTTTTGGGAAATTTGGGATTTTTGGGGATTTTTTGGGGATTTTTGGGGGGAAATTTGGGGATTTTTGGGAATTTTTTGGGATTTTTTTACATTTTTTGGGGTTTTTGAGGTGATTTTGGGGGGATTTTGGTGTTTTGGGAGGAATTTTCGGTTTTTTGGTTTTTGGGGGAATTTTGAGGGATTTTGGGTTTTTTTTTGGTTTTTTTGGGTTTTTGAGGGTGGGATTTTGGGGGGATTTTGAGGAATTTTGGGGTTTTTTTGGGTTTTTGGGAATTTTTTGGGGGTGATTTGGGATTTTTGGGGTTTTTTTGGGATTTTTTGGAGGAATTTTGGGGTTTTGGGGTTTTTTGGGGATTTTGGGTTTTTTTGGGAGGATTTTGGGGGGATTTTGGGGGGATTTTGGGGTTTTGGGGGGTTTTGGGGATGATTTTGGGAATTTTGGGTTTTTTGGACGGAATTTTGGGGGGATTTTGAGGGATTTTGGGGGTGATTTGTGGTTTTTTTGGGGGGAATTTTGGGGATTTGAGGGTTTTTTGGGAGGTTTTTTGGGGGTTTTTGGGCATTTTGGGGTGATTTTGGGGTGATTTTGGGGTTTTTTGGTTTTTTTGGGGTTTTTTATGGGGGATTTAGGGGTTTTTGGGATGATTTTGAATTTTTGGGGATTTTTTGGGGGGTTTTTTTGGGGGTGATTTTGGGGTTTTTTGGTGTTTTTGTTTTTTTTGTGTGGGATTTTGGGGAGTTTTTGGGATGATTTTGAATTTTGGGGATTTTTAGGGGGTTTTTTTTGGGGTGATTTTGGGGTTTTTTGGTTTTTTGGGGGGTTTGGGGGCATTTTTGGGAGGATTTTGGGTGATTTTGGGGGGATTTTGGGTTTTTTTTGGGGTGATTTTGGGGTTTTTTGGTATTTTTGGGGTGTTCCCAGGCAGCGGGGGAGGGGAGAGAGAAGAAGGGAGAGTTAAACAAGCCCCGCCCCCATAGCCCCGCCCCCTTTAAGCCCCGCCCCTTAAAGCCAAGCCCCATCTTAAGCCACGCCCCCTTTAAGCCACGCCCCTTTAAGCCACGCCCCTTTATGCCCCGCCCACCTCAAGCCCCGCCCCCTTTAAGCCCCGCCCCCACCGAACCCAGGTTTGTGGCGGCCATCTTGGATTTGAGGCGGCCATCTTGGATTTGAGGCGGCCATCTTGGGTTTGAGGCGGCCATCTTGGATTTATGGCGGCCATCTTGGATTTATGGCAGCCATCTTGGATTTGTGGTGGCCATCTTGGATTTGAGGCGGCCATCTTGGATTTATGGCGGCCATCTTGGATTTATGGCGGCCATCTTGGATTTGAGGCGGCCATCTTGGATTTAAGGCGGCCATCTTGGATTTGAGGCGGCCATCTTGGATTTGAGGCGGCCATCTTGGATTTATGGTGGCCATCTTGGATTTATGGCGGCCATCTTGGATTTGTGGCGGCCATCTTGGATTTGTGGCGGCCATCTTGGATTTGAGGCGGCCATCTTGGATTTGAAGCGGCCATCTTGGATTTATGGCAGCCATATTGGATTTATGGTGGCCATCTTGGATTTATGGCAGCCATCTTGGATTTGAGGTGGCCATCTTGGGTTTATGGCAGCCATCTTGGATTTGAGGCGGCCATCTTGGATTTACGGCGGCCATCTTGGATTTATGGCGGCCATCTTGGATTTGAGGTGGCCATCTTGGATTTATGGCGGCCATCTTGGGTTTATGGCGGCCATCTTGGGTTTATGGCGGCCATCTTGGATTTGTGGCGGCCATCTTGGATTTGAGGCGGCCATTTTGGATTTATGGCGGCCATCTTGGATTTGAGGCGGCCATCTTGGATTTGAGGCGGCCATCTTGGATTTGAGGCGGCCATATTGGATTTATGGCGGCCATCTTGGATTTGAGGTGGCCATATTGGATTTTTGGCGGCCATCTTGGATTTGTGGTGGCCATCTTGGATTTATGGCAGCCATCTTGGATTTGAGGCGGCCATTTTGGATTTATGGCGGCCATCTTGGATTTGAGGCGGCCATCTTGGATTTATGGTGGCCATCTTGGATTTATGGTGGCCATCTTGGATTTGAGGCGGCCATCTTGGATTTGAGGCGGCCATCTTGGATTTAAGGCGGCCATCTTGGATTTGAGGCGGCCATCTTGGATTTGAGGCGGCCATCTTGGATTTATGGTGGCCATCTTGGATTTATGGCGGCCATCTTGGATTTGTGGCGGCCATCTTGGATTTGTGGCGGCCATCTTGGATTTGAGGCGGCCATCTTGGATTTGAAGCGGCCATCTTGGATTTATGGCAGCCATATTGGATTTATGGTGGCCATCTTGGATTTATGGCAGCCATCTTGGATTTGAGGTGGCCATCTTGGGTTTATGGCAGCCATCTTGGATTTGAGGCGGCCATCTTGGATTTACGGCGGCCATCTTGGATTTATGGCGGCCATCTTGGATTTGAGGTGGCCATCTTGGATTTATGGCGGCCATCTTGGGTTTATGGCGGCCATCTTGGGTTTATGGCGGCCATCTTGGATTTGTGGCAGCCATATTGGATTTGTGGCGGCCATCTTGGATTTGTGGCGGCCATCTTGGATTTGAGGCGGCCATCTTGGGTTTGTGGCCGCCATCTTGGGTTTATGGCGGCCATCTTGGATTTGTGGCGGCCATCTTGGATTTATGGCGGCCATCTTGGATTCGTGGTGGCCACATTGGGGTCTTGGTGGCCACATTGGGCTCCTGGAGGCCACGTCAGGGTCTTGGTGGCCTCATTGGATTTATGGTCGCCCCCATTGGGTCCCTGGTGGCCCAATCCAGTTTATGGTGGCCCAATCAGGTTCCTAGTGGCCATATTGGGGTCTTGATGGCCCCATTGAGTTCCTGGTGGCCATATAGGGTTCCTGGTGGCCCAATCAGGTTTTTGGTGGCCACACTGGGGTTTATGGTGGCCCCATTGGGATCCTGGTGGCCATATTGAGTTCCTAGTGGCCATATTGGATTCCTGGTGGCCATATTGGATTCCTGATGGTCCCATTGAGTTCCTGGTGGCCATATTGGGTTCCCGGTGGCCATATTGGATTCCTGGTGGCCCCAATCAGATTTATGGTGGCCCAATCAGGTTTATGGTGGCCCAATCAGGTTCCTGGTGGCCATAGAGTTCCTAGTGGCCATATTGGATTCCTGGTGGCCATATTGGATTCCTGGTGGCCATATTGGATTCCTAGTGGCCCAATCAGGTTCCTGGTGGCCCCACTGCCTTTCTGGTGGCCCCACTGACTTTCGGTAGCCCCGCCGCCCGTCTGCTAGCCCCGGCCCCGCCCCCACTCACCCGCCGGGCCTTGCTCTGGTACTTGACGGCTTTTTTGGTGTCGGAGACGGCGCGCTCGACGTAATCCACCGAGTGCTCCACGTTGTACTCAATGCGGTCGATCATCTCGCCCTGCGGGGGGACCTCCGGTCACTCAGTGGTCACTCAGTGGTCACTCAGTGGTCACTTCACTGGTGGTCACTCAGTGGTCACTCAGTGGTCACTTCACTGGTGGTCATTCTCTGGTCATTCCCTGGTCACTCCCAGTTGACTCTTGGTGGGTTCTAGGTGGGCTTTGGTGGGTCCAGGTGATCTCTGGTCAGTGGTCACTCAGTGGTCACTCAGTGGTCACTCAGTGGTCACTCAGTGGTCACTCCACTGGTGGTCATTCCCTGGTCACTCCCTGGTCACTCCCAGTTGACTCTGAATGGGTCCTGGGGACCTCTGGTCACTCCTCTGGTCACTCAGTGGTCACTCAGTGGTCACTCAGTGGTCACTTCACTGGTGGTCATTCCCTGGTCACTCCCAGTTGACCCTTGGTGGGTTCTGGGTAGGCTTTGGTGGGTCCAGGTGACCCTCAATGAGTGCAGGTGACCTCTGGTCACTCCCCTGGTCACTCCCTGGTCACTCAATGGTCACTCAGTGGTCACTCAGTGGTCACCCAGTGGTCACTCCACTGGTGGTCATTCCCTGGTCATTCCCTGGTCACTCCCAGTTGACTCTGAATGGGTCCTGGGGACCTCTGGTCACTCCTCTGGTCACTCCTCTGGTCACTCAGTGGTCACTCAGTGGTCACCCAGTGGTCACTCCCCTGGTGGTCACTCCCTGGTCACTCCCAGTTGACCCTTGGAGGGTTCTGGGTAGGCTTTGGTGGGTCCAGGTGACCTCTGGTCACTCAGTGGTCACTCAGGGTCACTCAGCAGTCACTCAGGGTCACCCAGTGTCACTCAGTGGTCACTCAGCGGTCACTCAGTGGTCACTCAGTGGTCACCCAGTGGTCACTCAGTGGTCACTCCCCTGGTGGTCATTCCCTGGTCACTCCGAGTTGACTCTTGGTGGGTCCAGGTGACCTCTGGTCACTCAGTGGTCACCCAGTGGTCACTCTGGTCACTCCCCTGGTGGTCATTCCGTGGTCACTCCCAGTTGACTCTCAATGGGTCCTGGGGACCTCTGGTCACTCCCCTGGTCACTCCCTGGTCACTCAGTGGTCACTCAGTGGTCACTCAGTGGTCACTTCACTGGTGGTCACTCAGTGGTCACTCAGCGGTCACTTCACTGGTGGTCACTCAGTGGTCACTCAGCGGTCACTTCACTGGTGGTCATTCCCTGGTCATTCCCTGGTCACTCCCAGCTGACCCTTGGTGAGTTCTGGGTAGGCTTTGGTGGGTCCAGGTGACCTCTGGTCACTCAGTGGTCACTCAGTGGTCACTCAGTGGTCACTCCCTGGTCACTCCCTGGTCACTCAGTGGTCACTCAGTGGTCACTCAGTGGTCACTCTCTGGTCACTCAGCGGTCACTCAGCGGTCACTCAGTGGTCACTCAGTGGTCACCCAGTGGTCACCCAGTGGTCACTCCCCTGGTGGTCATTCCCTGGTCACTCCCAGTTGACCCTTGGTGGGTCCAGGTGACCTCTGGTCACTCCTCTGGTCACTCAGGGTCACTCAGTGGTCACTCAGTGGTCACTCAGTGGTCACTCCCCTGGTGGTCACTCCCTGGTCACTCCCAGTTGACCCTTGGTGGGTTCTAGGTGGGCTTTGATGGGTCCCCTGGTCACTCCTCTGGTCACTCAGTGGTCATCCAGTAGTCACTCAGTGGTCACTCAGTGGTCACCCAGTGGTCACTCAGTGGTCTCTCAGTGGTCACTCAGTGGTCACTCTGGCCGGACCTGGCTCTCCACCAGCATGGCCATGTCCACCAACATCTCTGACCCCTGGTGGGTCCAGCTGCCCCCTGGTCACTCCTGGTCACTCCTGGTCACTCCTGGTCACCCAATGGTCACCCAGTGGTCACCCAGTGGTCACCCAGCGGTCACTCCGGCCGGACCTGGCTCTCCACCAGCATGGCCATGTCCACCAACATCTCTGACCCTTGGTGGGTCCAGGTGACCTCTGGTCACTCCTGGTCACTCCCCCTGCCCAATGGTCACCCAGTGGTCACCCAGTGGTCACTCAGTGGTCACTCCGGCCGGACCTGGCTCTCCACCAGCATGGCCATGTCCACCAACATCTCTGACCCTTGGTGGACCCTTGGTGGGTCCAGCTGCCCCCTGGTCACTCCTGGTCACTCCTGGTCACTCCTGGTCACTCCTGGTCGCCCAGTGGTCACCCAGTGGTCACTCAGTGGTCACCCAGTGGTCACCCAGCGGTCACTCTGGCCGGACCTGGCTCTCCACCAGCATGGCCATGTCCACGAACATCTCTGACCCTTGGTGGGTCCAGCTGCCCCCTGGTCACTCCTGGTCACTCCCCCTGCCCAGTGGTCACCCAGTGGTCACCCAGTGGTCACCCAGTGGTCACCCAGTGGTCACTCCGGCCGGACCTGGCTCTCCACCAGCATGGCCATGTCCACCAACATCTCTGACCCTTGGTGGGTCCAGGGGACCTCTGGTCACTCCTGGTCACTCCTGGTCACTCCCCCTGCCCAGTGGTCACTCCTGGTCACCCAGTGGTCACCCAGTGGTCACCCAGTGGTCACTCCTGGTCACCCAGTGGTCACCCAGCGGTCACTCCGGCCGGACCTGGCTCTCCACCAGCATGGCCATGTCCACCAACATCTCTGACCCTTGGTGGGTCCAGCTGCCCCCTGGTCACTCCTGGTCACTCCTGGTCACTCCTGGTCACTCCTGGTCACCCAGCGGTCACCCAGCGGTCACTCAGCGGTCACTCCGGCCGGACCTGGCTCTCCACCAGCATGGCCATGTCCACCAACATCTCTGACCCTCAATGGACCCTTGGTGGGTCCAAGTGACCTCTGGTCACTCCTGGTCACTCCTGGTCACTCCTGGTCACTCCCCCCTGCCCAGTGGTCACCCAGTGGTCACCCAGTGGTCACCCAGCGGTCACTCCGGCCGGACCTGGCTCTCCACCAGCATGGCCATGTCCACCAACATCTCTGACCCCTGGTGGGTCCAGGTGACCTCTGGTCACTCCTGGTCACTCCTGGTCACTTCCCCTGCCCAGTGGTCACTCCTGGTCACCCAGTGGTCACCCAGTGGTCACCCAGCGGTCACTCCGGCCGGACCTGGCTCTCCACCAGCATGGCCATGTCCATCAATATCTCTGATCCTTGGTGGGTCCAGCTGCCCCCTGGTCACTCCTGGTCACTGCTGGTCACTTCCCCTGCCCAGTGGTCACCCAGTGGTCACCCAGCGGTCACCCAGCCGTCACTCCGGCCGGACCTGGCTCTCCACCAGCATGGCCATGTCCACCAACATCTCTGACCCTTGGTGGGTCCAAGTGACCTCTGATCACTCCTGGTCACTCCTGGTCACTCCTGGTCACTCCTGGTCACCCAGTGGTCACCCAGCGGTCACTCCGGCCGGACCTGGCTCTCCACCAGCATGGCCATGTCCACGAACATCTCTGACCCTCAATGGACCCTTGGTGGGTCCAGATGACCCTCAATGGGTCCAGCTGCCCCCTGGTCACTCCTGGTCACTCCCCCTGCCCAGTGGTCACTCCTGGTCACCCAGTGGTCACCCAGTGGTCACCCAGCGGTCACTCCGGCCGGACCTGGCTCTCCACCAGCATGGCCATGTCCACGAACATGTCGTGCAGCTCGCGGATGCTCGTCTCCAGCTTGATGATCTCGTTGTGCCGCGTCTCGATCTCGTTCAGCGCCTGCTTGGTCATCTGGGAGTCCATCTTGATCTGGGGGGACACCACCGGGGTCAGCTGGTGGTCACCAGGTGGTCACCAGGTGGTCACCAGGGTCACCAGGGGTCACCAGAGATCTCCAGGTGGTCACCAGAGATCTCCAGGTGGTCACCAGAGATCTCCTGGTGGTTCTGAAGACCTCCTGGTGGTCATCAAAGATCTCCTGGTAGCCACCAAAGATCTCCAGGTGGTCACCAAAGATCTCCAGGTGGTCCCAGAGATCTTCAGGTGATCATCAAAGATCTCCAGGAGGTTCTAAAGATCTCCAGGTGGTCACTAAAGATCTCCAGGTGGTCACCTGGTGGTCACCAAAGATCTCCAGGTGGTCACTTGGTGGTCATCAAAGATCTCCTGGTGGTCACCAAAGATCTCCAGGTGGTCACCTGGGGTCACCTGGTGGTCCCAGAGATCTCCAGGTGGTCACCAAAGATCTCCAGGTGGTTCTGAAGATCTCCAGGTGGTCACCAGGTGGTCCCAGAGATCTCCGGGTGGTCCCAGAGATCTTCAAGTGGTCACCTGGTGGTCACCAGAGATCTCCTGGTGGTCATCAAAGATCTCCTGGTGACCCCTGGCCATCTCCACTGACCCCTGATGACCCCATATGACCTCTGTCCACCCCTGATGACCCCTGATGACCTCTGGCCATCTCCACTGACCCCTGATGACCCCTGCTGACCCTCACTGACCCCTGATGACCCCTGATGACCCCTGATGACCCTCACTGACCCCTGCTGACCCCTGTCCGTGGTGGTCACTCACGTCATCGGTGAAGATGTGATGACCCCTGATGACCCCTGGTCATCTCCACTGACCCCTGCTGACCCCTGCTGACCCCTGATGACCCCTGATGACCCCTGATGACCCCTGGCCATCTCCACTGACCCCTGATGACCCCTCTGACCCCTGATGACCCCTGATGACCCCTGATGACCCCTGATGACCCCTGCTGACCCCTGCTGACCCCTGCTGACCCCTGTCCGTGGTGGTCACTCACGTCATCGGTGAAGATGTGATGACCCCTGATGACCCCTGGCCATCTCCACTGACCTCTGATGACCCCTGATGACCTCTGTCCACCCCTGATGACCCCTCATGACCCCTGATGACCCCTGATGACCCCTGTCCGTGGTGGTCACTCACGTCATCGGTGAAGATGTGATGACCCCTGATGACCCCTGATGACCCCTGGCCATCTCCACTGACCCCTGATGACCCTCACTGACCCCTGATGACCCCTGATGACCCCTGATGACCCCTGATGACCCCTGGCCATCTCCACTGACCCCTGATGACCCTGCTGACCCCTGATGACCCTTGATGACCCCTGATGACCCCTGATGACCCTGCTGACCCCTGTCCGTGGCGGTCACTCACGTCATCGGTGAAGATGTGATGACCCCTGATGACCCCTGATGACCCTCACTGACCCCTGATGACCCTCACTGACCCCTGATGACCCCTGATGACCCCTGATGACCCCTGATGACCCCTGATGACCCCTGTCCACCCCTGTCCGTGGTGGTCACTCACATCATTGGTGAAGATGTGATGACCCCTGATGACCCCTGATGACCCCTGATGACCCAGATGACCCCTGATGACCCCTGATGACCCTGATGACCCCTGATGACCCCTGATGACCTCTGTCCACCCCTGTCCGTGGTGGTCACTCACGTCATCGGTGAAGATGTGATGACCCCTGATGACCCTCACTGACCCCTGATGACCCCTGATGACCCCTGATGACCCCTGGCCATCTCCACTGACCCCTGATGACCCCTGATGACCCCTGATGACCCCTGATGACCCCTGGCCATCTCCACTGACCCCTGATGACCCCTGATGACCCAGATGACCCCTGATGACCCCTGATGACCCCTCTGACCCCTGATGACCCCTGGCCATCTCCACTGACCCCTGATGACCCCTGATGACCCCATATGACCTCTGTCCACCCCTGATGACCCCTGATGACCCCTGGCCATCTCCACTGACCCCTGATGACCCTCACTGACCCCTGCTGACCCCTGATGACCCTGATGACCCCTGATGACCTCTGTCCACCCCTGCTGACCCCTCTGACCCCTGATGACCACAGTGGTGGTCACTCACATCATCGGTGAAGATGTGATGACCCCTGATGACCCCTGGCCATCTCCACTGACCCCTGATGACCCCTGATGACCCTGATGACCCCTGATGACCCTGATGACCTCTGTCCACCCCTGATGACCCCTGGCCATCTCCACTGACCCCTGCTGACCCCTGCTGACTCTCACTGACCCCTGCTGACCCCTGTCCGTGGTGGTCACTCACGTCATCGGTGAAGATGTGATGACCCCTGATGACCCCTGATGACCCTGATGACCCCTGATGACCCCTGGCCATCTCCACTGACCCCTGATGACCCCTGATGACCCCTGATGACCCCTGATGACCTCTGTTCACCCCTGCTGACCCCCTGCTGTCCGTGGTGGTCACTCACATCATCGGTGAAGATGTGATGACCCCTGATGACCCCTGATGACCCCTGATGACCCCTGGCCATCTCCACTGACCCCTGATGACCCCTGCTGACCCCTCTGACCCCTCTGTCCACCCCTGTCCGTGGTGGTCACTCACATCATTGGTGAAGATGTGATGACCCCTGATGACCCCTGGTCATCTCCACTGACCCCTGATGACCCCTGATGACCTCTCTGACCCCTGATGACCTCTGTCCACCCCTGTCCGTGGTGGTCACTCACGTCATCGGTGAAGATGTGATGACCCCTGATGACCCTCACTGACCCCTGATGACCCCTGATGACCCCTGATGACCCCTGGCCATCTCCACTGACCCCTGATGACCCCTGATGACCCTCACTGACCCCTGATGACCCCTGATGACCCCTGATGACCCCTGGCCATCTCCACTGACCCCTGATGACCCCTGATGACCCCTGATGACCCCTGATGACCTCTGTCCACCCCTGTCCGTGGTGGTCACTCACGTCATCGGTGAAGATGGCCAGCTTGCCGCTCTCCAGCATGTCCTCCAGCTCCTCGTTGGTCGTGGTCCGGCCGGCTGGGGGAGGGGTGGGGAGTGACCACACTGACCACTGCCCCTCCCCCACCCTGGAGATGACCCCTGCCCCCCTGTGCTGACCCCTCCCCCACCACACTGACCACTGCCCCTCCCCCCACGCCATGGTGACCCCTCCCCCCAGAGCTGACCCCTCCCCCACCCCATGGTGACCCCTGACCCCTCCCCCACCCCACGGTGACCCCTGACCCCTCCCCCACCCCATGGTGACCCCTCCCCCCTGTGCTGACCCCTCCCCCACCGCACTGACCGCTGCCCCTCCCCCCACGCCGGAGATGACCCCTCCCCCCTGCAGTGACCCCTGACCCCCCTGAGTGACCCCTGAGTGACCCCCGAGTGACCCCTGAGTGACCCCGTGACCCCCAAATGACCCCTGAGTGACTCCAAGTGACCACACTGAGCTCAACCTGGCGCTCACTGACCACTCCCAGGATGACCCCGTGGCCCCTGAGTGACCCCGTGACCCCTGAGTGACCCCAGGATGACCCCATGACCCCTGAGTGACCCCCGAGTGACCCCTGAGTGACCCCTTGACCCCTGGATGACCCGTGATCCCAGGGTGACCCCGTGACCCCTGAGTGACCCCTGAGTGACCCCTTGACCCCTGGATGACCCCGTGATCCCTGAGTGACCCCATGACCCCAGGATGACCCTGTGACCCCTGAGTGACCCCTGAGTGACCCCTGAGCCCTGAGTGACCCCTTGACCCCAGGATGACCCCGTGACCCCTGAGTGACCCCGTGACCCCTGAGTGACCCCTGAGTGACCCCTGAGTGACCCTCACTGATCTCCAGCTGGCGCTGGATCCGGTCCTTGCAGCGGTCCCGGTATTTGGACTGGGTCGCGTTGAGTGACCCCTGAGTGACCCCTTGACCCCAGGATGACCCCAGGATGACCTGAGTGACCCCAGGATGACCCCTGAGTGACCCCTGAGTGACCCCTGAGTGACCCCTTGACCCTCACTGATCTCCAGCTGGCGCTGGATCCGGTCCTTGCAGCGGTCCCGGTATTTGGACTGGGTCGCGTTGAGTGACCCCTGAGTGACCCCTTGACCCCTGAGTGACCCCGTGACCCCAGGATGACCCCGTGACCCCTGAGTGACCCCTGAGTGACCCCAGGATGACCCCTTGACCCTCACTGATCTCCAGCTGGCGCTGGATCCGGTCCTTGCAGCGGTCCGGGTATTTGGACTGGGTCGCGTTGAGTGACCCCTGAGTGACCCCTTGACCCCAGGATGACCCCGTGACCCCTGAGTGACCCCAGGATGACCTGAGTGACCCCTGAGTGACCCCTGAGTGACCCTCACTGATCTCCAGTTGGCGCTGGATCCGGTCCTTGCAGCGGTCCCGGTATTTGGACTGGGTCGCGTTGAGTGACCCCTGAGTGACCCCTTGACCCCTGGATGACCCCTTGACCCCAGGATGACCTGAGTGACCCCGTGACCCCTGAGTGACCCCAGGATGACCCCAGGATGACCCCTTGACCCTCACTGATCTCCAGCTGGCGCTGGATCCGGTCCTTGCAGCGGTCCCGGTATTTGGACTGGGTCGCGTTGTACTCGGTCATCACCTCCACGAACTTCCGCGACAGCGTCGAGTGCTGGACAGGTGAGACAGGTGAGACAGGACAGGTGAGATACAGGTGAGACATGGACAGGTGAGACAGGACAGGTGAGATACAGGTGAGACATGGACAGGTGAGACAGGACAGGTGAGACAGGTGAGACAGGTGAGACAGGTGAGACATGGACAGGTGAGACAGGTGAGAGGGGACAGGTGAGACAGGTGAGGTCACACAGGTGAGACATGGACAGGTGAGACAGGTGGGACAGGTGAGGCTGGACAGGTGAGATGGGACAGGTGGGACAGGAAAGGTGAGACACGCAGAGGGGACAGGTGGGACAGGTGGGACAGGTGGGACAGGACAGGTGAGAGGGGACAGGTGAGATTGGACAGGTGAGAGGGGACAGGTGAGACAGGACAGGTGAGAGGGGACAGGTGAGACAGGACAGGTGAGACATGGACAGGTGAGACATGGACAGGTGAGGGGACAGGTGAGACAGGACAGGTGAGACAGGTGAGAGGGGACAGGTGAGAGGGGACAGGTGACACAGGTGGGACAGGTGACACACGTGAGGTCACACAGGTGGGACAGGTGAGGTTGGACAGGTGAGACACAGGTGACACAGGTTGGACAGGTGAGGTCACACAGGTGAGGTTGGACAGGTGTGAGGGGACAGGTGAGGTCACACAGGTGAGACATGGACAGGTGAGGTGGGACATGTGAGACAGGTGGGACAGGTGAGAGGGGACAGGTGAGACATGGATAGGTGAGACACAGGTGGGACATGGACAGGTGAGACAGGTGGGACAAGTGGGACATGGACAGGTGAGGTTGGACAGGTGGGACAGGACAGGTGGGATGGGACAGGTGAGAGGGGACAGGTGAGAGGGGACAGGTGAGACACAGGTGAGACAGGACAGGTGAGAGGGGACAGGTGACACAGGTGGGACAGGTGGGACAGGTGAGGTCACACAGGTGAGACATGGACAGGTGAGATGGGACAGGTGAGACAGGACAGGTGAGGTCATACAACGGCAATGCCGATGAAGCCGATGCCGATGCCGAAGCCAACGATGACGATGTCACGGTGATGATGAAGATGACGATGATGATGATGATGAACCTGATCACCATGATGCTGACGATGACGTCATGACAATGACAATGTCACGGCGATGATGAAGATGACGATGATGATGATGATGATGAACCTGATAACCATGACGATGACGATGTCATGACAATGATGATGACATCATGACAATGATGATGTCACAACGATGATGAAGATGATGATGATGATGAACCTGATAACAATGACGATGACATCGTGATGATGATGATGATGTCACAACGATGACGAAGATGATGATGATGATGATGAAGATGACGATGATGATGATGAACCTGATCACCATGATGCTGACGATGACATCATGACAATGATGATGTCACAACGATGATGAAGATGACCATGACAAGGATGATAATTATGTCACGATGATGACGACGATGTCACGATGATGATGATGAAGCTGACGATGATGATGATGCTGAGGAAGCTGATAACAATGATGATGACATCATGACAATGATGATGTCACAATGATGATGAAGATGACGATGATGATGATAATGAACCTGATCACCATGATGATGACAATGACGTCATGACAATGACGATGATGATGATGACAATGACGATGATCACATCATGACGATGATGACGATGAAGATGACGATGTCATGAAGATGACGATGATGTCATGAAGATGATGATGTCACGACGACGATGACATCATCATGATGATGATGAAGACGATGTCACGATGATGACGACGATGTGATGATGATGATGATGATTACAATGATGAAGATGATGTCATGACGATGAAGATGACGACGTCATGAAGATGATGACGTCACGACGACGATGACATCATGATGATGATGATGTCACGATGATGACGATGACGTCATGACGACGATGAAGGTGACATCATGATGACGATGATGATGATGAAGACGATGACGTCACGACGATGACGATGACGTCATGACGATGATGAAGATGACATCATGATGATGATGATGATGATGACAATGACGTCACGACGATGATGATGATGACGATGAATGACAATGACGATGACATCATAACAATGATGACGACGATGAAGATGACGATGATGTCATGAAGATGATGACGTCACGACGACGATGACAATGATGATGATGATGACGTCACGACGATGACGATGACGTCATGACGATGATGAAGATGACGTCATGATGACGATGATGAAGATGACGATGACGATGACGTCACGACGATGACGATGCCGATGCCGGAGCCTTCGGCCTCACCTGCGTCTTGCGGATGCGCAGATCGGCCGAGGAGCGATTGAGCCCCTCCTCCTGCTCGATGCTCTGCTCGATGGCTGCGGCCGGAGGGACAGCGGTCACTCTGCGGCCACTCGGGGACAGCGGTCACTCTGTGGTCACTCTGCGGCCACTCGGGGACAGCGGTCACTCTGCGGCCACTCACGGACAGCGGTCACTCGGGGACAGCGGTCACTCTGCGGCCACTCACGGACAGCGGTCATTCGGGGACAGTGGTCACTCTGCGGCCACCCTGCGGCCACTCGGGGACAGCGGTCACTCGGGGACAGCGGTCACTCTGCAGCCACTCAGGGACAACAATCACTCGGGGACAGCGGTCACTCACGGACAGCGGTCACTCATGGACAGTGGTCACTCATGGACAGTGGTCACTCTGCAGCCACTCAGGGACAGTGGTCACTCTGCAGCCACTCGGGGACAGCGGTCACTCGGGGACAACAATCACTTGGGGACAGCGGTCACTCACGGACAGCAGTCACTCTGCGGCCACTCGGGGACAGCGGTCACTCTGCGGCCACTCGGGGACAGCGGTCACTTATGGACAGCGGTCACTCGGGGACAGCGGTCACTCTGCGGCCACTCGGGGACAGCGGTCATTCGGGGACAGCGGTCACTCTGCGGCCACCCTGCGGCCACTCGGGGACAGCGGTCACTCGGGGACAGTGGTCACTCTGCGGCCACTCGGGGACAGCGGTCACTCGGGGACAGCGGTCACTCTGCGGCCACCCTGCGGTCACTCAGGGACAACAATCACTCGGGGACAGCAGTCATTCGGGGACAACGGTCACTCACAGACAGCGGTCACTCTGCGGCCACTCAGGGACAGCGGTCACTCGGGGACAACAATCACTCAGGGACAGCGGTCACTCTGCGGCCACTCGGGGACAGCGGTCACTCTGCGGCCACTCGGGGACAGTGGCCACCCTGCAGCCACTCGGGGACAGCGGTCACTCTGCGGCCACTCGGGGACAGCGGTCACTCAGGGACAACAATCACTCAGGGACAGTGGTCACTCAGGGACAGCGGTCACTCTGCGGCCACTCAAGGACAGCGGTCACTCTGCAGCCACCCTGCGGCCACTCGGGGACAGCGGTCACTCGGGGACAACAATCACTCAGGGACAGCGGTCACTTGGGGACAGCGGTCACTCTGCGGCCACTCGGGGACAGCGGTCACTCACAGACAGCGGTCACTCGGGGACAGCGGTCACTCATGGACAGCGGTCACTCTGCGGCCACTCGGGGACAGCGGTCACTCTGCGGCCACTCAGGGACCGTGGTCACTCAGCGGTCACTCAGCGGTCACTCAGTGGTCACTCAGGGGTCACTCAGTGGTCACTCAGCGGTCACTCAGTGGTCACTCAGCGGTCACTCAGGGGTCACTCAGCGGTCACTCAGTGGTCACTCAGTGGTCACTCAGCGGTCACTCAGGGGTCACTCAGGGTCACTCAGTGGTCACTCAGGGGTCACTCAGTGGTCACTCAGTGGTCACTCAGGGGTCACTCAGTGGTCACTCAGCGGTCACTCAGGGGTCACTCAGCGGTCACTCAGCAGTCACTCAGCGGTCACTCAGCGATCACTCAGTGGTCACTCAGCGGTCACTCAGCGGTCACTCAGTGGTCACTCAGTGGTCACTCAGCGGTCACTCAGTGGTCACTCAGTGGTCACTCAGGGGTCACTCAGTGGTCACTCAGCGGTCACTCAGCGGTCACTCAGGGGTCACTCAGCGGTCACTCAGCGATCACTCAGTGGTCACTCAGGGGTCACTCAGCGGTCACTCAGGGGTCACTCAGCGGTCACTCAGCGATCACTCAGTGGTCACTCAGCGGTCACTCAGGGGTCACTCAGCGGTCACTCAGGGGTCACTCAGCGGTCACTCAATGGTCACTCAGCGGTCACTCAGCGGTCACTCAGCGGTCACTCAGTGGTCACTCAGTGGTCACTCAGTGGTCACTCAGTGGTCACTCAGTGGTCACTCAGCGGTCACTCAGCGGTCACTCAGCGGTCACTCAGGGGTCACTCAGTGGTCACTCAGTGGTCACTCAGCGGTCACTCAGTGGTCACTCAGCGGTCACTCAGGGTCACTCAGTGGTCACTCAGTGGTCACTCAGTGGTCACTCAGCGGTCACTCAGTGGTCACTCGGTGGTCACTCAGTGGTCACTCAGTGGTCACTCACCCTTTAATTTCGAGCGCACTTTGTTCGCCGTTTTCTTGATGTCGGCCGTGAGGTCCTCGAGCTCCTGCTTGGTCTCTGTGAGTGACCAGAGAGTGACCAGAGAGTGACCAGTGAGTGACCACGGAGTGACCATTAATTACCCCATTAATTACCCCATTAATTACCCCATTAATTACCCAATCAGCCCATTAATTACCCCATTAATGACCCAATCAGCCCATTAATGACCCCATTAATGACCCAATGACCCCATTAATGACCCCAATAATGACCAGTGAGTGACCAGTGAGTGACCAGTGAGTGACCGGTTAATTAGCCCGTTAATTACCCCATTAATTACCCAATGACCCCATTAATGACCCCATTAATGACCCAATGACCCAATAATGACCCCAATAATGACCCCAATAATGACCTGTGAGTGACCAGAGAGTGACCAGTGAGTGACCACTGAGTGACCGCTTAATTACCCCGTTAATTACCCCATTAATTACCCAATCAGCCCATTAATGACCCCATTAATGACCCCATTAATGACGCAATAATGACCCCAATAATGACCTGTGAGTGACCAGAGAGTGACCAGTGAGTGACCAGTGAGTGACCGCTTAATTACCCCATTAATTACCTCATTAATTACCCCAGTAATGACCCAATCACCCCATTAATGACCCCATTAATGACCCCATTAATGACCCCAATAATGACTCAATGACCCCATTAATGACCAGTGAGTGGCCAGTGAGTGACCGGTTAATTACCCCGTTAATTACCCAGTTAATTACCCCATTAATTACCCCATTAATGACCCAATGACCCCATTAATGACCCCATTAATGACGCCATTAATGACGCCATTAATGACCCCATTAATGACCCCATTAATGACCCCAATAATGACTCAGTCACCCCGTTAATGAGCACTGAGGATGTTAATGAGCCCATCCTCGTTAACGAGCGCGTTAATTACTCACTCTCGTCAGGGTTTGGCGCCGCCAGGATGGCGCTGTGCCCCATTAATGAGCAATTACCCCATTAATGACCCCATTAATGACCCCGTTAATGACTCAGTGACCCCGTTAATGAGCACTGAGGATGTTAATGAGCCCATCCTCGTTAACGAGCGCGTTAATTACTCACTCTCGTCAGGGTTTGGCGCCGCCAGGATGGCGCTGTGCCCCATTAATGAGCAATTACCCCATTAATGACCCCATTAATGACCCCAATAATGACTCAGTCACCCCGTTAATGAGCACTGAGGATGTTAATGAGCCCATCCTCGTTAACGAGCGCGTTAATTACTCACTCTCGTCAGGGTTTGGCGCCGCCAGGATGGCGCTGTGCCCCATTAATGAGCAATTACCCCATTAATGACCCCATTAATGACCCCAATAATGACTCAGTGACCCCGTTAATGAGCACTGAGGATGTTAATGAGCCCATCCTCGTTAACGAGCGCGTTAATTACTCACTCTCGTCAGGGTTTGGCGCCGCCAGGATGGCGCTGTGCCCCATTAATGAGCAATTACCCCATTAATGACCCCATTAATGACCCCAATAATGACTCAGTCACCCCGTTAATGAGCACTGAGGATGTTAATGAGCCCATCCTCGTTAACGAGCGCGTTAATTACTCACTCTCGTCAGGGTTTGGCGCCGCCAGGATGGCGCTGTGCCCCATTAATGAGCAATTAGCCCATTAATGACCCCATTAATGACCCCAATAATGACTCAGTCACCCCGTTAATGAGCACTGAGGATGTTAATGAGCCCATCCTCGTTAACGAGCGCGTTAATTACTCACTCTCGTCAGGGTTTGGCGCCGCCAGGATGGCGCTGTGCCCCATTAATGAGCAATTACCCCATTAATGACCCCATTAATGACCCCAATAATGACTCGGTGACCCCGTTAATGAGCACTGAGGATGTTAATGAGCCCATCCTCGTTAACGAGCGCGTTAATTACTCACTCTCGTCAGGGTTTGGCGCCGCCAGGATGGCGCTGTGCCCCATTAATGAGCAATTACCCCATTAATGACCCCATTAATGACCCCAATAATGACTCAGTGACCCCGTTAATGAGCACTGAGGATGTTAATGAGCCCATCCTCGTTAACGAGCGCGTTAATTACTCACTCTCGTCAGGGTTTGGCGCCGCCAGGATGGCGCTGTGCCCCATTAATGAGCAATTAGCCCATTAATGACCCCATTAATGACCCCAATAATGACTCAGTGACCCCGTTAATGAGCCCTGAGGATGTTAATGAGCCCATCCTCGTTAACGAGCGCGTTAATTACTCACTCTCGTCAGGGTTTGGCGCCGCCAGGATGGCGCTGTGCCCCATTAATGAGCAATTACCCCATTAATGACCCCATTAATGACCCCGTTAATGACTCAGTGACCCCGTTAATGAGCACTGAGGATGTTAATGAGCCCATCCTCGTTAACGAGCGCGTTAATTACTCACTCTCGTCAGGGTTTGGCGCCGCCAGGATGGCGCTGTGCCCCATTAATGAGCAATTAGCCCATTAATGACCCCATTAATGACCCCGTTAATGACTCAGTGACCCCGTTAATGAGCACTGAGGATGTTAATGAGCCCATCCTCGTTAACGAGCGCGTTAATTACTCACTCTCGTCAGGGTTTGGCGCCGCCAGGATGGCGCTGTGCCCCATTAATGAGCAATTACCCCATTAATGACCCCATTAATGACCCCAATAATGACTCAGTGACCCCGTTAATGAGCGCTGAGGATGTTAATGAGCCCATCCTCGTTAACGAGCGCGTTAATTACTCACTCTCGTCAGGGTTTGGCGCCGCCAGGATGGCGCTGTGCCCCATTAATGAGCAATTAGCCCATTAATGACCCCATTAATGACCCCAATAATGACTCAGTGAGCCCGTTAATGAGCACTGAGGATGTTAATGAGCCCATCCTCGTTAACGAGCGCGTTAATTACTCACTCTCGTCAGGGTTTGGCGCCGCCAGGATGGCGCTGTGCCCCATTAATGAGCAGTGACCCCATTAATGACCCCATTAATGACCCCAATAATGACTCAGTGACCCCGTTAATGAGCACTGAGGATGTTAATGAGCCCATCCTCGTTAACGAGCGCGTTAATTACTCACTCTCGTCAGGGTTTGGCGCCGCCAGGATGGCGCTGTGCCCCATTAATGAGCAATTACCCCATTAATGACCCCATTAATGACCCCAATAATGACTCAGTGACCCCGTTAATGAGCCCTGAGGATGTTAATGAGCCCATCCTCGTTAACGAGCGCGTTAATTACTCACTCTCGTCAGGGTTTGGCGCCGCCAGGATGGCGCTGTGCCCCATTAATGAGCAATTACCCCATTAATGACCCCATTAATGACCCCAATAATGACTCAGTGACCCCGTTAATGAGCACTGAGGATGTTAATGAGCCCATCCTCGTTAACGAGCGCGTTAATTACTCACTCTCGTCAGGGTTTGGCGCCGCCAGGATGGCGCTGTGCCCCATTAATGAGCAATTACCCCATTAATGACCCCATTAATGACCCCAATAATGACTCAGTGACCCCGTTAATGAGCACTGAGGATGTTAATGAGCCCATCCTCGTTAACGAGCGCGTTAATTACTCACTCTCGTCAGGGTTTGGCGCCGCCAGGATGGCGCTGTGCCCCATTAATGAGCAATTACCCCATTAATGACCCCATTAATGACCCCAATAATGACTCAGTGACCCCGTTAATGAGCACTGAGGATGTTAATGAGCCCATCCTCGTTAACGAGCGCGTTAATTACTCACTCTCGTCAGGGTTTGGCGCCGCCAGGATGGCGCTGTGCCCCATTAATGAGCAATTACCCCATTAATGACCCCATTAATGACCCCAATAATGACTCAGTCACCCCGTTAATGAGCACTGAGGATGTTAATGAGCCCATCCTCGTTAACGAGCGCATTAATTACTCACTCTCGTCAGGGTTTGGCGCCGCCAGGATGGCGCTGTGCCCCATTAATGAGCAGTGACCCCATTAATGACCCCATTAATGACCCCAATAATGACTCAGTCACCCCGTTAATGAGCACTGAGGATGTTAATGAGCCCATCCTCGTTAACGAGCGCGTTAATTACTCACTCTCGTCAGGGTTTGGCGCCGCCAGGATGGCGCTGTGCTGTTTCTTCACCTGCTCCACGTCCTCCGAGAGTTTCTCGATGCAGCCCCGGATCTCCTCCACCTGACGGGGGATTCGGGGCAAATTCCGGGGATTTTGGGAAAATTTGGGAATTTTGGGGAATTTTGGGAAAATTTGGGGGAATTTGGGGGAATTTGGGGAATTTTGGGGATTTTTTGGGAATTTTTTGGGATTTTTTTGGGATTTTTTGGGAGGATTTGAGGCGATTTTGGGGGAATTTTGGGAAATTTTTGGGGGATTTTGGGGGGATTTTGGGGTATTTTGGTGAAAATTTGGGAGTTTTCAGGAGATTTGGGAAATTAGGGGGGGTTTGAGGGGATTTTGGGGGAATTTTGGGGGAATTTTGGGGAATTTTGGGAAATTTTGGGGAATTTTGGGGGATTTTGGGAATTTTGGGAAAATTTGGGGAGATTTGAGGTAATTTTGGGGGATTTTGGGGGGAATTTTGGGGGGATTTGAGTGGATTTTGGGAAAATTTGGGGGGAATTTTGGGAATTTTGGGGGATTTGGGGAATTTTTTTGGGAATTTTTTGGGAGGATTTGAGGCGATTTTGGGGGATTTTGGGGGATTTTGGTGGATTTGGGTCAAATTCCGGGGATTTTGGGAAAATTTGGGGGAATTTGGGGATTTTGGGGGAATTTTGGGAATTTTTTGGGAATTTTTGGGGGGATTTGAGGGGAATTTGGGGATTTGGGGGGAATTTTGGGGGATTTGGGGGAATTTGGGGAAATTTTGGGGATTTTGGGAATTTTGGGGAATTTTGGGGGGGATTTTGGGAATTTTTTGGGGGAATTTGGGGATTTTGGGGGAATTTTGAGGGAATTTTGGGGGATTTGAGGGGATTTTGGGAAAATTTTGGGGGAATTTTGGGGGAATTTTGGGATTTTGGGGAATTTTGGGAATTTTTTGGGAATTTTTTCGGAGGATTTGAGGCGATTATGGGGGAATTTTGGGAAATTTTGGGAAATTTTGGGGGGATTTGAGGCGATTTTGGGGGATTTTGGGGGGATTTTGGGGATTTTGAGGGAATTTTGGGGATTTTGGGGGAAATTTTGGTAAAATTTGGGAATTTTGGGGGATTTTGGGGAATTTTGGGGAATTTTGGGGGATTTTTGGATTTGGGGGGAATTTGGGGGGGGTTGAGGGGATTTTGGGGAATTTTTGGGGGATTTTGGTGGGATTTTGGGGGATTTTGGGCAGATTTTGGGAGGATCTTAGGGAATTTTGGGAGGGTTTGAGGGGATTTGAGGGGATTTTAGGAAAATTTTGGGGGGATTTTGGGAATTTTGGGGATTTTGGGGGATTTTGGGGGGGTCCCAGGTGGATTTTGAGAGGATTTGAGTGGATTTTGGGGGTATTTGGGGGATTTTGAGGGAACTTGGGGAGGTTTTGGGGGATTTTGGGGCATTTTGGAGAATTTTGGGGAATTTTGGGGGGGTTTGGGGAGATTTGGGAGGATTTTGGAGGCTCCTGGGGGGAGTTTGGGGGGATTTGGGGGGAATTTGGGAAATCTGGGGGGATTTGAGGGGATTTTCAGGGGTCCCAAGTGGATTTTGGGGGGGGATTTTAGGAATTTGGGGGATTTTGGGGGGTCCTGAGGGGTCCCAGGGGGAATTTTGGGGGGATTTGGGGGATTTTGGGGGGATTTTGGGGGGTCTTGTGGGGGTTTGGGAGGTTTGGGGGGGATTTTGGGGGGTCCCAGTCCCATTTTTGGGGCTCCCAGTTCCATTTTTGGGGCTCCCAGTCCCATTTTCGGGGGTCCCAGTCCCATTTTCGGGGATCCCAGTCCCATTTTTTGGGGTCCCAGTCCCATTTTGGGGGTCCCATTCCCATTTTTGGGGTCCCAGTCCCATTTTTGGGGTCCCAGTTCCATTTTTGGGGGTCCCAGTCCCATTTTCAGGGGTCCCAGGGGGTTTTCGGGGGTCCCAGTTCCATTTTTGGGGGTCCCAGTCCCATTTTTGGGGTCCCAGTCCCATTTTCGGGGCTCCCAGTCCCATTTTTGGGCTCCCAGTTCCATTTTCGGGGCTCCCAGTCCCATTTTTGGGGGTCCCAGTCCCATTTTCAGGGGTCCCAGTTCCATTTTTGGGGGTCCGAGTCACATTTTTGGGCTCCCAGTTCCATTTTTGGGGGTCCCAGTTCCACTTTTGGGGTCTCAAGGGGTTTTTGGGGGTCCTGGTCCCATTTTCGGGGGTCCCAGTCCCATTTTCGGGGCTCCCAGTCCCATTTTCGGGGGTCCCAGTCCCATTTTCGGGGGTCCCAGGGGGTTTTTGGGGGTCCCAGTCCCACTTTCGGGGGTCCCAGTTCCATTTTCGGGGGTCCCAGGGGGTTTTTGGGGGTCCCAGTCCCACTTTCGGGGGTCCCAGTCCCATTTTTTGGGCTCCCAGTCCCATTTTTTGGGCTCCCAGTTCCATTTTTGGGGTCCCAGTCCCATTTTTGGGGCTCCCAGTCCCATTTTTGGGGTCCCAGTTCCATTTTTGGGGCTCCCAGTTCCATTTTTGGGGTCCCAGTCCCATTTTTGGGGGTCCCAGGGGGGTCTTGTGGATCCCAATCCCATTTTTGGGGTCCCAGTTCCATTTTTAGGGTCCCAGTTCCATTTTTGGGGCTCCCAGTCCCATTTTTGGGGTCCCAGTCCCATTTTTTGGGGTCCCAGTCCCATTTCTGGGGGTCCCAGTCCCATTTTGGGGGGTCCCAGTTCCATTTTCGGGGGTCCCAATCCCATTCTTGGGGGTCCCAGGGGGTTTTTGGGGCTCCCAGTCCCATTTTTGGGGGTCCCAGTTCTGATTTTGGGGCTCCCAGTTCCACTTTTGGGGGTCCCAGTCCCATTTTGGGGGTCCCAGTTCCATTTTCAGGGGTCCCAGTCCCATTTTTGGGGCTCCCAGTCCCATTTTCGAGGGTCCCAGTCCCATTTTTGGGGGTCCCAGTTCCATTTTTGGGGCTCCCAGTTCCATTTTTGGGGCTCCCAGTCCCATTTTTGGGGGTCCCATTCCCATTTTTGGGGTCCCAGTCCCATTTTTGGGGTCCCAGTTCCATTTTTGGGGGTCCCAGTCCCATTTTTGGGGTCCCAGTTCCGTTTTCGGGGCTCCCAGTTCCATTTTTGGGGGTCCCAGTCCCATTTTTGGGGCTCCCAGTCCCATTTTTGGGGCTCCCAGTTCCATTTCTGGGGGTCCCAGTTCCATTTTTGGGGCTCCCAGTTCCATTTTTGGGGGTCCTGGTCCCATTTTCGGGGGTCCCAGGGGGTTTTGGGGGGTCCCAGTTCCACTTTTGGGGGTCCCTGTCCCACTTTTGGGGGTCCCAGTCCCATTTTTGGGGTCCCAGTTCCATTTTCGGGGGTCCCAGTCCCATTTTTGGGGGTCCCAGTTCCATTTTTGGGGGTCCCAGTCCCACTTTTGGGGGTCTCAAGGGGTTTTTGGGGGTCCTGGTCCCATTTTTGGGGCTCCCAGTTCCACTTTCGGGGGTCCCAGGGGGTTTTGGGGGGTCCCAGTTCTGATTTCAGGGGTCCCAGTTCCATTTTCAGGGGTCCCAGTCCCATTTTTGGGGCTCCCAGTCCCATTTTCGAGGGTCCCAGTCCCATTTTTGGGGGTCCCAGTTCCATTTTTGGGGCTCCCAGTTCCATTTTTGGGGCTCCCAGTCCCATTTTTGGGGGTCCCATTCCCATTTTTGGGGTCCCAGTCCCATTTTTGGGGTCCCAGTTCCATTTTTGGGGGTCCCAGTCCCATTTTTGGGGGTCCCAGTCCCATTTTCAGGGGTCCCAGGGGGTTTTCGGGGGTCCCAGTTCCATTTTTGGGGGTCCCAGTCCCATTTTTGGGGTCCCAGTCCCATTTTCGGGGCTCCCAGTCCCATTTTTGGGCTCCCAGTTCCATTTTCGGGGCTCCCAGTCCCATTTTTGGGGGTCCCAGTTCCATTTTTGGGGGTCCGAGTCACATTTTTGGGCTCCCAGTTCCATTTTTGGGGGTCCCAGTTCCACTTTTGGGGTCTCAAGGGGTTTTTGGGGGTCCTGGTCCCATTTTCGGGGCTCCCAGTCCCATTTTTGGGGGTCCCGGTCCCATTTTTTGGGCTCCCAGTCCCATTTTTGGGGGTCCCGGTCCCATTTTTGGGGGTCCCAATTCCACTTTTGGGGGTCTCAAGGGGTTTTTGGGGGTCCCAGTCCCATTTTCGGGGCTCCCAGTCCCATTTTCGGGGGTCCCAGTCCCATTTTCGGGGGTCCCAGGGGGTTTTTGGGGGTCCCAGTCCCACTTTCGGGGGTCCCAGTTCCATTTTCGGGGGTCCCAGGGGGTTTTTGGGGGTCCCAGTCCCACTTTCGGGGGTCCCAGTCCCATTTTTTGGGCTCCCAGTCCCATTTTTTGGGCTCCCAGTTCCATTTTTGGGGTCCCAGTCCCATTTTTGGGGCTCCCAGTCCCATTTTTGGGGTCCCAGTTCCATTTTTGGGGCTCCCAGTTCCATTTTTGGGGTCCCAGTCCCATTTTTGGGGGTCCCAGGGGGGTCTTGTGGATCCCAATCCCATTTTTGGGGTCCCAGTTCCATTTTTAGGGTCCCAGTTCCATTTTTGGGGCTCCCAGTCCCATTTTTGGGGTCCCAGTCCCATTTTTGGGGTCCCAGTCCCATTTTTGGGGGTCCCAGTTCCATTTTCGGGGCTCCCAGTCCCATTTTTGGGGCTCCCAGTTCCATTTTTGGGGGTCCCAGTTCCATTTTCGGGGCTCCCAGTCCCATTTTTGGGGCTCCCAGTCCCATTTTTGGGGTCCCAGTCCCATTTTTGGGGGTCCCAGTCCCATTTTCGGGGGTCCCAGTTCCATTTTCGGGGCTCCCAGTCCCATTTTTGGGGCTCCCAGTTCCATTTTTGGGGGTCCCAGTTCCATTTTCGGGGCTCCCAGTCCCATTTTTGGGGCTCCCAGTCCCATTTTTGGGGTCCCAGTCCCATTTTTGGGGTCCCAGTCCCATTTTTGGGGGTCCCAGTCCCATTTTCGGGGGTCCCAGTCCCATTTTGGGGGTCCCAGTTCCATTTTTGGGGTCCCAGTCCCATTTTCGGGGGTCCCAGTCCCATTTCTGGGGGTCCCAGTCCCATTTTAGGGGGTCCCAGTCCCATTTTAGGGTCCCAGTTCCATTTTCGGGGTTCCCAGTCCCATTTTTGGGGTCCCAGTCCCATTTTTGGGGTCCCAGTCCCATTTTCGGGGCTCCCAGTCCCATTTTTGGGGCTCCCAGTCCCATTTTTGGGGGTCCCAGTCCCATTTTCGGGGGTCCCAGGGGGTTTTTGGGGCTCCCAGTCCCATTTTTGGGGGTCCCAGTTCCATTTTCGGGGCTTCCAGTCCCATTTTCGGGGGTCCCGGTTCCATTTCTGGGGGTCCCCGGGGGTTTTTGGGGTCCCAGTCCCATTTTTGGGGTCCCAGTCCCATTCTGGGGGTCCCCGAGGGTTTTTGGGGTCCCAGTCCCATTTTTGGGGTCCCAGTTCCACTTTCGGGGGTCCCAGTTCCATTTTTGGGGGTCTCAGTCCCATTTTCGGGGGTCCCAGTCCCATTTTTGGGGTCCCAGTTCCATTTTCAGGGGTCCCAGTCCCATTTTTGGGGTCCCAGTCCCATTTTTGGGGGTCCCGGTTCCATTTTTGGGGGTCCCCGGGGGTTTTCGGGGGTCCCAGTTCCATTTTTTGGGCTCCCAGTCCCATTTTTGGGGTCCCAGTTCAATTTTCGGGGGTCCCAGTCCCATTTTTGGGCTCCCAGTCCCATTTCTGGGGGTCCCAGTCCCATTTTTGGGGGTCCCAGTCCCATTTTTGGGGGTCCCAGTCCCATTTTTGGGGCTCCCAGTTCCGATTTTGGGGGTCTCAGTTCCATTTTTGGGGGTCCCAGTCCCATTTTGGGGGTCCCAGTCCCATTTTTGGGGGTCCCAGTCCCATTTTTGGGGGTCCCAGGGGGTTTTTGGGGGTCCCGGTTCCATTTCTGGGGGTCCCCGGGGGTTTTTGGAGGTCCCGGTTCCATTTCTGGGGGTCCCCGGGGGTTTTTGGGGGTCCCGGTTCCGATTCCGGGGGTCCCGGACCTGCTCGAAGAACTCGTCCATGAAGTGATCCCGGTCCACCGTCACCACCTCGTCCTCATCGTCGCTGTCCTTGGCCTGCAGGG
The DNA here is from genome assembly GCF_030490865.1 of Poecile atricapillus. Lineage (NCBI taxonomy): Eukaryota > Metazoa > Chordata > Aves > Passeriformes > Paridae > Poecile > Poecile atricapillus. Next base: position 3,089,848 of record NC_081282.1, on the reverse strand, counting down.
GGCGCTGTTACACCGGGGGAAAGGGGGCGTGGCCTCCCCAAACCCCGCCACCCTCATTTGCATAGCCACTCCCACCTCATTTGCATACGCGGGGTTCATTAGGGGTAGATTTGCATAAGGGGCGGGGCTCAAATCGGTGATTGGGTGAGGGGAGGTGGCCACGCCCCTCTTGGGACCGGGAGTGACCCCAAAATTCCCCAAAATTGCCCCAAAATTGCCAAAAGTTCCACCAAAATTCACCCCAAATTCCCAAAAATCCCTCCAAGAACCCCAAAATTCCCCAAAATTCCCCAAATTCCCACAAAATTGCCAAAAATCGCTCCCAGACCCTCAAAATTCCA